>NW_028317909.1:0-300000 GCF_062004578.1 Staurois parvus
TGAAGAATGAAAAGATTCTTCTTCTTCTTTTCATTCTTCTTTTTCTTTTCATTCTTCTTCTTCTTCTTTTCATTCTTCTTTTCATTCTTCTCATTCTTCTTTTTCATTCTTCTCATTCTTCTTCTCATTCTTCTTTTCATTCTTCTTCTCATTCTTCTTTTCATCCTTCTCATTCTTCTTTTCATTCTTCTTTTCATTCTCTTCTCATTCTTCTTTTCATTCTTCTTCTTCTTTTCATTCTTCTTTTCATTCTTCTTCTCATTCTTCTTTTCATGAAGAAGAAAAGAAGAATGAGAAGAATGAAAAGAAGAATGAAAAGAAGAAGAATGAAAAGAAGAATGAAAAGAAGAAGAAGAATGAAAAGAAGAAGAAGAAGAATGAAAAGAAGAATGAAAAGAAGAAGAATGAAAAGAAGAAGAATGAAAAGAAAAAGAAGAAGAATGAAAAGAAGAATGAAAAGAAGAAGAAGAAGAATGAAAAAGAATGAGAAGAATGAAAAGAAGAAGAAGAAGAATGAAAAGAAGAAGAAGAATGAAAAGAAGAAGAATGAAAAAGAAGAATGAAAAGAAGAAGAAGAATGAAAAGAAGAAGAAGAATGAAAAGAAGAATGAGAGAATGAAAAGATTCTTCTTCTTCTTCTTTTCATTCTTCTTTTTCTTTTCATTCTTCTTCTTCTTCTTTTCATTCTTCTTTTCATTCTTCTCATTCTTCTTTTCATTCTTCTCATTCTTCTTCTCATTCTTCTTTTCATTCTTCTTCTCATTCTTCTTTTCATCCTTCTCATTCTTCTTTTCATTCTTCTTTTCATTCTTCTTCTCATTCTTCTTTTCATTCTTCTTCTTCTTTTCATTCTTCTTTTCATTCTTCTTCTCATTCTTCTTTTCATGAAGAAGAAAAGAAGAATGAGAAGAATGAAAAGAAGAATGAAAAGAAGAAGAAGAAGAATGAAAAGAAGAATGAGAAGAAGAATGAAAAGAAGAATGAAAAGAAGAATGAGAAGAATGAAAAGAAGAATGAAAAGAAGAAGAAGAATGAAAAGAAGAAGAAGAAGAATGAAAAGAAGAATGAAAAGAAGAAGAAGAATGAAAAGAAGAAGCAGAAGAATGAAAAGAAGAATGAAAAGAAGAAGAATGAAAAGAAGAAGAATGAAAAGAAGAAGAAGAATGAAAAGAAGAAGAAGAAGAATGAAAAGAAGAATGAAAAGAAGAATGAAAAGATTCTTCTTCTTCTTCTTTTCATTCTTCTTTTCATTCTTCTTCTTCTTTTCATTCTTCTTCTTCTTCTTTTCATTCTTCTTTTCATTCTTCTCATTCTTCTTTTCATTCTTCTTCTTCTTTTCATTCTTCTTCTTCTTCTTTTCATTCTTCTTTTCATTCTTCTCATTCTTCTTTTCATTCTTCTCATTCTTGTTCTCATTCTTCTTTTCATTCTTCTTCTCATTCTTCTTTTCATTCTTCTTCTTCTTTTCATTCTTCTTTTCATTCTTCTCATTCTTCTTTTCATTCTTCTTTTCATTCTTCTTCTTCTTTTCATTCTTCTTTTCATTCTTCTTCTCATTCTTCTTTTCATGAAGAAGAAAAGAAGAATGAGAAGAATGAAAAGAAGAATGAAAAGAAGAAGAATGAAAAGAAGAATGAGAAGAAGAATGAAAAGAAGAATGAAAAGAAGAATGAGAATAATGAAAAGAAGAAGAAGAAGAATGAAAAGAAGAAGAAGAATGAAAAGAAGAAGAAGAAGAATGAAAAGAAGAAGAAGAAGAATGAAAAGAAGAATGAGAAGAATGAAAAGAAGAAGAAGAAGAATGAAAAGAAGAATGAAAAGAAGAAAAAGAATGAAAAGAAGAAAGAATGAAAAGAAGAATGAAAAGAAGAAGAATGAAAAGAAGAAGAAGAATGAAAAGAAGAATGAGAAGAATGAAAAGATTCTTCTTCTTCTTCTTTTCATTCTTCTTTTTCTTTTCATTCTTCTTCTTCTTCTTTTCATTCTTCTTTTCATTCTTCTCATTCTTCTTTTCATTCTTCTCATTCGTCTTCTTCATTCTTCTTTTCATTCTTCTTCTCATTCTTCTTTTTCATCCTTCTCATTCTTCTTTTCATTCTTCTTTTCATTCTTCTTCTCATTCTTCTTTTCATTCTTCTTCTTCTTTTCATTCTTCTTCTCATTCTTCTTTTCATGAAGAAGAAAAGAAGAATGAGAAGAATGAAAAGAAGAATGAAAAGAAGAAGAAGAAGAATGAAAAGAAGAATGAGAAGAAGAATGAAAAGAAGAATGAAAAGAAGAATGAGAAGAATGAAAAGAAGAATGAAAAGAAGAAGAAGAAGAAGAAGAATGAAAAGAAGAAGAAGAAGAATGAAAAGAAGAATGAAAAGAAGAAGAAGAATGAAAAGAAGAAGAAGAAGAATGAAAAGAAGAATGAAAAGAAGAAGAATGAAAAGAAGAAGAAGAATGAAAAGAGGAAGAAGAAGAATGAAAAGAAGAATGAAAAGAAGAATGAGAAGAATGAAAAGATTCTTCTTCTTCTTCTTTTCATTCTTCTTTTCATTCTTCTTCTTCTTTTCATTCTTCTTCTTCTTCTTTTCATTCTTCTTTTCATTCTTCTCATTCTTCTTTTCATTCTTCTCATTCTTGTTCTCATTCTTCTTTTCATTCCTCTTCTCATTCTTCTTTTCATTCTTCTTCTTCTTTTCATTCTTCTTTTCATTCTTCTCATTCTTCTTTTCATTCTTCTTTTCATTCTTCTTCTTCTTTTCATTCTTCTTTTCATTCTTCTTCTCATTCTTCTTTTCATGAAGAAGAAAAGAAGAATGAGAAGAATGAAAAGAAGAATGAAAAGAAGAATGAGAATAATGAAAAGAAGAAGAAGAAGAATGAAAAGAAGAAGAAGAATGAAAAGAAGAATGAAAAGAAGAATGAAAAGAAGAATGAGAAGAATGAAAAGAAGAATGAAAAGAAGAAGAAGAAGAATGAAAAGAAGAAGAAGAAGAATGAAAAGAAGAATGAGAAGAATGAAAAGAAGAAGAAGAAGAAGAATGAAAAGAAGAAGAATGAAAAGAAGAATGAAAAGAAGAAGAAGAAGAATGAAAAGAAGAATGAAAAGAAGAATGAGAAGAATGAAAAGATTCTTCTTCTTCTTCTTTTCATTCTTCTTTTCATTCTTCTTCTTCTTTTCATTCTTCTCATTCTTCTTTTCATTCTTCTCATTCTTCTTCTCATTCTTCTTTTCATTCTTCTTCTCATTCTTCTTTTCATTCTTCTTCTTCTTTTCATTCTTCTTTTCATTCTTCTCATTCTTCTTTTCATTCTTCTTTTCATTCTTCTTCTCATCATTCTTCTTCTTCTTTTCATTCTTCTTTTCATTCTTCTTCTTCTTTTCATTCTTCTTCTTCTTCTTTTCATTCTTCTTTTCATTCTTCTCATTCTTCTTCTCATTCTTCTTTTCATTCTTCTTCTCATTCTTCTTTTCATTCTTCTTCTTCTTTTCATTCTTCTTTTCATTCTTCTTCTCATTCTTCTTTTCATGAAGAAGAAAAGAAGAATGAGAAGAATGAAAAGAAGAAGAAGAATGAAAAGAAAAATGAGAAGAAGAATGAAAAGAAGAATGAAAAGAAGAATGAGAAGAATGAAAAGAAGAATGAAAAGAAGAAGTATTCCAGTACAGCAAAAAGTGTATCTGCAGAGAGCTCTGCTATTTCTGACAGTTCTCTGACAGTTCCTTCACATTTACAGCGGTTGAAACATTGTATCTGTTTCCGAATAAAAACATCTGTATCCTAAATGGAAACAAATAGATACAATGTTTCAACCGCTGTACATGTGAAGGAACTGTCAGAGAACTGTCAGAAATAGCGGAGCTCTCTGCAGGGACACTTTTGCCGGCTGATCGGGAAAAATCCGATTCGCGCACCCGAAGTATGCTAATATTCGGATTCGCCGCAAATCGAATTTTTCCTGAAATTCGAAACGAATTCCACTTCGCCTGGTTCGATTCGCTCATCTCTACTCAGCAGGTTCCTACAAAGTGCCTTTCTTGGCCCACAGTAACCAGTGAGGACCTTGCACCCTGCCAGTCATCCCCCAGCACAAACTGGCACAACCACCACCAAATCAAACCATAAAACAACGGGCGGCGGGAGGGAAGTTTGCTTTGCGAAAACTCTCCTCAGACTGAAGACCCCCTGCCACACCCTGTCAGACCACCCCTTGTAGCTCCACCCGCTCCCTCCTTAAAATCATTTAGACTCCCCCTTTAGCTAATGGCACTCTCCTCTCCCAACCCCCATTTAACCCCTGTCATGCCAGCCCTTCGTTCAGGTCTTCTTTCATTCTTTTACTCCAGGCCTTCCTGTACATTCCACAGATTTAAATAAAATAAATAATCTACATACAAAACTCTCCCACTATACTCCAATTGGGCACTGACATATTTATCTGACTTCCTATTTACTAAAACAAATGTAGATCACCTAAATATAGTAGAATAATTGCTCAGTGAGGCTGTGGTATCATTTTGGTAGTAATTCTTCTCAGGAATTCTTTTTAGACAATATTCCCCTTTTAGCCAAGGTTTTTGTCTGGAAATGACTCCTATAGCAAGACACCTCACACAGTATGCAGATTGTAAATTTTGTGTTTCAACATGCTAGCAATCACCACATAAGGAAACCCTGTATTCTTACAGGTAGGTTAAGCAATATAATAACCAGGCATGCAGATGGCCATTTTGTCTTTAACCACCATTTTCCAACATCTTACAGCTTCTCCTCTGCTGTTTACCTTTCCTGTGCTAACTCTCCTCCTCTCACTACCTCTATAATTTAAAAGTCAGGCTCTGCAAAATGTGTGACACAGAAGTGCCTATTTCTGGTGCAAAGTAAATAGGTGTCAGAAATAAAGTAAGTAAATGTGGGGGTTTCTTCACAAAGTAAATTTAAAAAGTTCCAGATCATTCTGATTAATAACAGAAGCCTACAAATAATTTAAATACAATGTGGAAATGAATAGCATAATTTTAATGTTTGACCATAGATACACTTTAAATCAAAATATAGGCATCTGAATTCATTGTCAAATTTTCACTTTTCCATTACAACTCAAACTTTGGACCTGCCCCTTCCACCTTGTGAGCTTCTCTAATGGTTTTTAACCCTTTTACTGCCAGGTCTGTACACCATACTAACCTACAGCACTGTTTCTAGCTGGCCAGGTCCGTACGTGTACAGACCTGCATTCCTCCTCTTCTGTATGCTCATGGTCACTTTAGTGACCATGAGCTTATAGCAACACTGTTCAGCAGACGCTGCTGAACATGCAAATAGCTCTAATTAGCTGATAACAAGCCAATTATCAGAGCTATACACCGCAACTGCAACCCTCCCCACCCATGCTGCTGCTGCTCTTGCTTCCCTGTCTCCAGCCTCTACCACTGTCTCTATTTTTGTTTTTATTCCACCCTCCCACTCTAAGTTCGGCACCTCTAGCACGGACCCCCATCCACGAGCTACACCCACCCCCACTGGCATACCTGATCCCCTGCAGCCACCGACTTCCTTCCTCTGCCTTTCCTACCAGCTTGTTCCATGTGCTGCATGGGCTTGGAAGTTTCCCCCTGCCACTTTGACCTCCCCCCATGCTGCCCCCCCAAATGGCCCCCGAATCATCGATCTTGGCTGGCTGCTGGTGGGTTCCCTCCTCTCCCTCTTGCTGCCTGTAGCTGTTGCTCCAGCACTCAATGAAGCTGTCAGGATAGAGAGCAGGGGGAGGGGGCTTGGTAAACATTTGTTTACCAGCCCTCTCCAATTTCTTCAGTGGATACAGTCAGTGATCACTACTGATTGCTCCTGTATCTATTAATAACTGAGCATAGTAAACAGTATTTACTGTGGCAGTGTATGAATGAAAAGGAGTCTGTATACAGACTCCTCAATCATTCATATAATGTGCAGCTTAGGCTGCAGAGAAAGGGACTGTCTTTGTTCCCTTTCTCTGTCTCAAAAAAGAGACATCAGTGGTCTGCTTATTGGGATTGTGAACAGCGGTTATGCCCATGCAGCCATTGCATCCCAACTGAAATAATTAGGACTGCCTGCACGGGGTGTACAGAACACCTGGGCATCCCCATGGAGGTAAACATGGCCCTTCACAGGCATACATTTTAGTACGCCCCATGTTAACAAGGCCTTAATAGCAATTTAGCAGGAATTTAAAAAAGTTAGGTTGTGTTGTGTGCATTAATAATGATGTTAGTGTTTTTTTTGTGAAAATAGCAATTTGATGAACTACTGCACAACTACTGCAACTAACTTAATAAATGGGAGGATGAGCAGATTTTTGATAAAGAAATACCCCAACCTAAGATATATAGGAGATATATTGATGATATCTTCATCATCTGGGAAGGGGGACTACAGGAATTGAAATCCTTCCTAGAATCTATGAACACCAACAAGTATGGAATTAAATTCCCCATTAACATGCAAAAGGAGGCCATCCAGTTTCTAGACTTGGAAGTTTTCTAGTATGGTAAAAGATTGTATACAAGAACCTACTTTAAGGATAGGAATGGGTATACTTCTAATAAAAGTTGTCATCACCCAAAATGGTTGAGCGCGATCCCTAAGGGTCAGTTTATGAGAATAAGGAGAAACTGTAGCAGAAGAGAGGATTATCATGCACAATCAGAGAAATTATTATCTAGAGAAATTATTATCTAGAGTTTTAGAAAAGGGATACAAAAAAACAGAGTTGGAACAAGTAAGAGAGCAAGTGGGTACTATGGACAGGGATACAATGCTAGTACCTAGATCCAAAGAAAATCTGGGTATAGACCTAGCATTTGTAACAGGATATAATTTACAATATAAGCAGTTGGAGAAGATTATTGGGAGAAATTGGCCTATTTTACTTAGAGACCAGACGTTGAAACAAATCGTTCCAATGAAACCCGCATTTGTATATAAAAAGGCCCCAGAGCTGAGACATATTATTTCCAGAAATGTGATGGAATTACCTAAGAGACCCCCCACGTTTTTGGATGTTAAAGAATCCTACAAATGTGGGAGATGTAAGGCTTGTAGGACAGTAAGAGATAAATCCAAAAAAATTTACAGCTTTACATCAAATGTAAGAAGGGACATCTTTACCATTAAACAATTTATATCATGTGACTCAAGATATGTCACCAATATCATTTCTTGTCCGTACGAACTGCAATATGTTGGCAGGACTACAAGGAATTTGAGCACACGTATAGGAGAGCATATTTAAAACATCAAAAATGGGTATAAACAGCATAGTGTTTCAAATCACTTCCACCTCAAACACAATCAAGACCCTAACCAACTCCAATTTTGGGGAATAGAAAAGGTCTCCAAATATTGGAGAGGTATGGATCTAACTCTTAAAGTCTCCCAGATGGAAACCCAATGGAATCACAGACTCCAAACATTGGATCCAAGGGGCTTGAATCGGGATATAGACCTGAATTGTTTTCTTACCAACTATTGATAAAGTTTTCCTAACTACAGTAATAAATGGGAGATATAACTGTTAAGCTCCCCTCCTCTGACCAATAGGGTAGGACCTTTGGGGGATATATTATTAATACATATACATATGCTACCCCATTATAGCTTATTTTGGGGTTAACTCCATGGCATCTGTTTCACTGTTGAATATTCTATCCAATGTATTCAGTTCCACTATCCTTCCTAGTGGTGTATTTTTAAACTAGCTCTTGTCACAAGTTAGCTTGCAGCCTCTGGTGTGTTTACACTTACCTCCATGCTGCTCTTGATTCCTTCACATGTGTGTTGTTCTGTGCTAACCTATGGGCATCGTCTGCTATTCCCTGGGTTTTATGTCCTTTCCTTCCATCACTTCCTGTCCCACCTCCTTGTCTGCCTGTCTATTTAAGATGTGCTCAGACTGGGCCACATTGCCTGAGCAACGTTTGTTGTTGGAGCTCCCCTGTGTTCTACTGAGTTTCCATTAGTATATCTGTGTACCGATCCTGACTTCGTCCCTGACATCGCTAGTTTTCCGACTGTCCTGACCTCGGCTTTCCAACTGGATCTCCTGTGTCTACTCCTGGTGTACCCTGTTCCCTGTAGCTGTCTCCTCTACCTCAGCTGGGTGTACCTGGGGGCCCCGACCTGGTTCCAGCTTGCTCCAAGTCCATCCCCACCATCAGGGGCCCTGGTGAACAAGCAGGCTGGGGCTTAGATTCCGCGCCCTGGGGAACCCCAAGCTGTGGTTTTATAGAGCTCACTACCATAGACATGACAGCTCTATTTATATTTTTTGGAGTCTCTATGAGATTAGTTTTATAAATAATAAATAAATCTGTATTTTGAATTTTCTATTTTAATAGTTTATTGTATATTTTTACATTATTTTTTAATAATTTATCATTTTTTAGTATAATTTTTTGGGTTGTAAGTATTGAATAAATAGCAGTATTTTATTATATATTTCTTTAATATTAATATGTATTCGATTCAATGTCACCATTCATGAGCATATATGTAAATTTATGTATGGAGTGCAATTGTAATCCAGTCAGGTGCACTAGAAATATGACTGATAATAATAGAATCACACCCATGACATAGCAATTTTAATTATAATGTTGTAATAATGTAGTAAAATTCGATACAACATATGTTGCTAATCTATGTTCATTGAAGGTGGGGTGTCGCATTGCAGCAGTATTTACAGCTCGACACAAACCATGTATCGGCCATGTTTCCGGAGCCATCCAATTAGTAAACGCTGTTAGTTAGGAGTTATTCAATCAGAGGGGGGCCTCTGTATACATATTTAGCCAGGATATGAGGGACGACACTTCCTGATGACGCCACCTGATGATACAAATGTCAAATCGTGAAGCCGTGAAAGCGAGGCTTGAATGCACGTCGGCCATCTTTTTTGTATCTGAGAGCTGTGCATGCTGGTGCTGGCAAACATAGCACCTTTACACGTGAGTGTGTACTTTTTTGTTTTCAAACAAATGCTATTAATAAATACTGTGCTTAGAATCGCTTAAATCTCTGGTTTATTTTAGTGGCTGGGTACATTCTACCAAGAGTATGGAGAGCCGGTCTAAGAGCAATTGCGCACTGTATGGTTAGTAACAATTCCAATATCATCTTCTCGGATGTCATCCCTTGAGGTCCATTGATGAGTAGGAGAAATACCATAGGACAACCAGAGGTTGATCGTCTGCCATATATTTACCAAAAGCGCTTCCTGACCACCGTAACTGGGGTCAAAAAGTCTGGTGAGTGAGCAATTCACTTATTAATTGGGCATGTGGTGAAGATAGAGGGAATTTATGGTGTTTTGGCACTTTGTGGAGTTATAGGCTGTCATTTCCTTTGGTCACTATGGTCATCATTTGAACACGTTCATTGTGCTAGAGATCATATTTTGCAATGAAGATTAAATTTTTTGTTTATTTATATTTTGGCTATATATTTTCTTTGTTTATTCACTAATATTTGTTATTGTTCATTTAATTAATTTTTTTGTTACACGATTGAGTTTTTTCCACTTTCCAGGTAATATGTGGTACTATACACCAAGTATAGGATCACAGCGCCTATCTATTCATTCATTTTTGTTCATTTAAATGTGTTGGTTCACTTTAATAGGGGCAGTTGTAATATTGGTATATGGAGGGGTTCTGATACCAATATCACTATTTTTACACATATTATACTTTGGTGCCACAAAAATTGTGGACAATTACTGCAGGGGCTAAAAAAATCTGAACTTTTTTTTATTGTACAGGTCATGTGCTTTCAGAAAATGTATGGTTGTGGGGATCCTTTCAAATTGTGAAAGCTGTAAGTGAAAAATAGCAGATTTTGAGACTAAATTAGTTTTAATTGCAGTTTGCGCACGTTCCATTTTCATCAGTTCACAAAGAGGCACAATTCAAAATTTACAAATATTTGTTATTTATTAACAGTTTAATAGTTTTAGCTTTTATATTTGGTAGGAATTTAGCAAGAATTTTGTTAATTTTGCCATGTAGAGTATTTATCCACTAATAATAATTTTAATGTATTTTAAGTAAAAATAGCAATTTAATGAACATTTGCACATCTATTGTGGGGCCTAAAAAAATCAATAGCACATTTTGTTTTATTCCATAGGTCATGTGCTTTCAGCAAAATGTATGGTTTGGGAGGGGGGTATTTTACAAATTCTGAAAATTGTACATGAAAAATTATAACCTCCAAATTTTTAGAGTAAAAAGTTTTGTTTTTTTTACAGTTAAGCATACCTTCCATTTTCCCCATTTCACAAAAAGGAGCAATTTAAAATTAATTTTTAACTCAATGCAGTTTTAACTTTTATATTTAGCAGGAATTTCATACATTTTGCCATGTATGTATCCACTAATAATGATTTTAGCGTATTCTTAGCAAAAGTACTGATTTGATAAACATTTGCGCAAATATCACATGGCCTAAAATATCAGTAGCACCTTTCTTTTTTTCTACTGGTCCTATGCTTTCAGAAAATATATGGTTTGGGTTTTT
The DNA here is from genome assembly GCF_062004578.1 of Staurois parvus. NCBI lineage: Eukaryota > Metazoa > Chordata > Amphibia > Anura > Ranidae > Staurois > Staurois parvus. Next base: position 10,548 of record NW_028317909.1, read on the forward strand.
TTTTTCACAAATTCTGAAAGCTGTAAGTGAAAAATGAAAACTTGCAGTTTCTTAGAGAAATTTGCATTTTTGCGTATGTTCAATTTTTACCATTTACAAAAAGCCGCAATTTAAAATGTACAAATATTTGTGATTTATTAACTCAATATAGGTTAAACTTTTATATTTAGCAGGAATTTGTAAAATCTGCTTTGTTTTTATCTACTAATAATGATTTTAGTGTATTTTCAGCTAAAATATTGCTTTAATAAACATTTGCATAAATGTAGCAGAGCCTTAAAAATCAGTAGCAGCTTCTTTTTATTTTATCATCACGTGCTTTAAAAAAAAATATGGTTTGTGTGGGGTCTTTTACAAAATCTGAAAGCTGTAAGGGAAAAGTAAAAAAAGCAATGGAAAAATTGAGTTTAAAAGTGAGCATAGGACCTGGCAGCAAAAAGGGTTAATTGTAAACATTTAGGTTAGGAGAATGGAAAAGGTAAGTGTTAGGGTGAAAATTAAGTATTAGGAATAGGTAATTCTTGGGTACTGAAAGCCCCATTCTGAAATGCCATACAGTATGTCTGCCTGCCAGCACTAAAAGCTAATTTCTCACCCTAGTCCCCCCACTATACTACTAATTTGATATGTTCAATGTAGTGTTATAAACATCCTGCATTGCCTCACCATATAAAAAAGTGTACATGCAGCTGCTATGACATCACACGCATTTGGAATTCCAGATTTAGCTTTTTATCATGTTTGCCTGTCAAGATGTGTTTTATTCCAGTGCTTAAATATAAATGATAACCAAAAGCAATCTGAGCAAAAACTAATTCTCATTTGGACCATCAGTCATGAGACCTGTATCTGATTTTATTACCAGATCATGCAGTGTGACGGGAGTCACTTTGGGTGGGGGGCCCATGGAACCCAGCTCACTTTGGAGAGGTGGGGAGACCCCTGTCTCAGCTCCCCATATCCCTCTTATGTGTAAATCACCCTGTGCCTGTCTGCTGGTGTGAAGTTTGAATCCCTGTGTGTCTCTTGTTACTAAATGTACATTGCCCCGCCCTGTGTCATTATGCAGGGAAGGGGGATTGTCCCCTGAGTGTATATATAGTCTACCTCCTGGTTTACTTCATGACTGATGTCGTCTAGTCTTGTATGGTCTGCTGTGGTGTCTGTTGTTGGTGTTAGGACATGGAAGCAGTGTTCTAATGGAAGTACTCAAGCGCAGTCTGGGTCGGTTCCGTTACATGCAGCCTCTAATTTGACTAATTTTGTGTTCCTATTTTCAAAGAACTTATAACCATGAGTACTGCAGAATGCTGGTCTCATACCAACTAGCACTGACAGCTAAACAATTGCACTCAAAACTAAGACTTAGTTATGACTAAATCCCAGTGAGAGGATTCACCTTCTGGCTTTCTTGGGATTCCATTGGCAAGATCTGCCTGGAGAGTCCCAAACATCTACAAAAAAATGAAGATTAACCACTTCCAGCCACTGTATAAAAAATTCTGGACAAGACAAGCACCATTTTGGGAGGACATACCCTTGGGGGCATACGTCTGGGGGCATGCAGTGGTGCAATCTCTGATGGCTGTGTCCCTCAAGCACAGAGGACCAAAGAATGGGGTACAGGACCAATCATAACAATCACAGTGACAGTACAAAGTCTTTCATCATGATGCCCGTGTTTCCTACTGTGATCTCTGCGAAGGGTCACAGCAATCATATGATAGAAGGCCAATGTTCACAGTAAAAAGCAAAAGTTGCAAGAATGCAGTCTTTGAACTGTGTTAGGGAATTGACTGCTTACTGCTGTCATCCTGACAGTTGTGAGCCAATCAAAGTGTGAAAAAAAGGATCATCCCCCAAAGCAGTAAAATGTCACTATGGTGACACTATCCTGTAAAAAATAGTAAAAAAAAGGACAGTGACATTGTACTGCTGTGGTGGTGATTATGTACAATAGCAGGCTTCTCTGTTACCATTCTATGTAAGTACTGCCAGCCATCGTCTCTGATCTCTGTCACAGCAGTACAAAGTCACCAGACCGGTGCTGCCAGTCAGAGCCCTTGATCACTCGTGCAACAGACAGCATCCCTTATCACTGTTGCCCACTCACAGTGCCCTTAATCACCACTGCACCAGTCACAGTGTACATGATCACCGTCACAATAGTCATATTGTCCCTGATCACTACCACACCAGTCACAGTGCAACAGGTTGTGTGGTATTTCCATACTCAGGAGCAGTAGCAAAATGTGTTTTTGGATGTATTTCTAAACATGCTGGTGATGTGTGTTAGAAATATCTTATTAATTGACAACTTTGTGTAAAACAATAATTTTTTTTTCTTTCCTGCATTCTCCAAAACGTGTGGCAAAAATGACACTTTCAAAAGACTCATTGGGGTTTATTTACTAAAGCTGGAGAGTCCAAAATCAGACTCCCTTCTGCATAGAAACCAATCAGCTTCTAACCTCAGCTTGTTCAATGAAGCTTTGGCAATGAAACCTGGAAGCTGATTGGTTTCTATTCAGAAGGGAGTCTGATTTTGGACTCTCCAGCTTTAGTAAATAAACCCCATTAAGTCTTTCAGAAAATACCTTGGAGTAGTCCTAGGCACATTGGGGCTGCTCTGAAAGAAATATTTTCTTTGCATGCAACATATGCAGGAATTGCAGTAGCTCTCAACTTCAGCCTGCATACAAGGACAGTAGAATCAATCACTAATTTGAAAGTCCTTTTCGGGCCCTAAGTGACTATGGCCACCATGCAAGGCAGCCAACGCAGTTTCTCTGTGCTTTTCTTGCAGGGACAGTTGCCAATTGTCTTTGGGATCTTCCCAGGGGGCCCCTTTGGCAGACCACCTCCTCACGTAGCTGTGTAGCACCCTCCTAGTTTAGCTAGGGGGAGCTAGATACTAATGGTTAGACAGGAGCTGTTAGCAGATCAGGTGTAATAGCCAGTGGCATCAAATTGTGGTCAGGGCTGAGAGGCTCTGCAAGCCAGCCCCTCTGGAATTTCCCCTTGCTCTGAGGCTTTTGGAGGAGGGCCTTGGAGACAGTGAGTGGATCTGAGAAGTGGCTGGCTGCACTCTTGAGGGACCTCAGCCAATCCCCAACAGAAGGTAAAAAAAGTGTTGGAGCCTGCTCAGTAGCAGGATTGTGGGGGAAGGAAAGGTATGGAGAGTTAGAGGAAGATTTGAGGCTTGAGGAGGAAGGCTGCCAGGAGACCTAGTGGGATGGGGCCTGCCTGCGAGCCTGGAGCTGGAAAGGCTCACTGGGCCCCTGAGTGAGGACCACCTGTATGACAGGGAAGGACCAGCCCAACTGATATTCTTGGTAGCAGCAGCCAAACCACAAGCGGTACAGGAGAGGATCTGAGTGAGTACACCTGCACCCCCTGGGCAGATAGAGGAAGGAGCACTCTGGTGGGAAACCAGATTAGTCCCCTACTAGTGACTGTTCACCCATTTAAAGGAACAAGAGCCAGATCCCCTGCTCAGGAAAACCTCCAGATTTCTGGGTGAAGAGGAAAATTTCATCTAGGCTCTGGAGTGGTACATCGAGGAGATGCTGGCTAGCTCTCCAATAGAGATTGTGCTACAAAAGAGAAGCATGTGAATAGTTCCAGGAAGTTTGTCCTCCATTATTGGTTCCCTTGGGCATCCTATGCCCCGCTTACCCTATCTCAGTTCAAATCCCCTCAATAAACATCAAAACAAAAGCTCAAGGACTGGTTTCTGACTGTGAATGCAAGCTTGTGTGTAGAATGCTGAATGCCTGGTTTTACTGGACTATAGGGGACCCAAATCTCTCAGCAATCCCTAAGAAGGCTAGTAGAACTGACAACTTCAACCCCTCATAGTGGAGTCTCTTAACCTCCTCCCGCCTGCCATATAAGGTAATGATGAGTGGGTGGTGGTTCTCTTGTTCTGAGAGGACTTCATATGATGTCCTCCCACTCTAACTGCGGAGATCAGTGGTGCACTGTGTCCCTGGGACACAGCAGATCATCGATCACTGTAAAGAGCCGATGACGTCAGCTCTGTCACATGTTCAGCTGTGTCCAATCACAGCTGATAACATGTAAATAGAAAATGCAGTCCTCTCCTCACGCTGACGGCTCAGATTCATTTTTTGGACAAAAATGTCATTTTAGGAGATTTGAATGTATCTGAATTTCCAAATGAACACAGTAACGAATCTGAATGAATCCAAAAAGGTTATAACTAAATTTTCTGATTAATTTAGAACAATTGAGAAGAGCCAGTTTTTAAGGAGCCGATGACCGCTGCATCCTTAACAACTATGACTCCGCTACTGTAAGCGGGATGCCCCTCTGTCAGCAGAATGTAAACAAAACAAGTTCCAGTTAAGTTTTTTTTTTTAAACAGCGTGGGGTTCCCCCCAAAATCACACAGGCCCTTTGGGTCTGGTATGGATTTTGAGGGGAATCCCACTCCAAACTGTAAAAAAAGACGGCTTAGGTCCCCCCAAAATCCATACCAGACTGACGTGTTGGAGAGACACTTGCCCAATGACAGGTAGACATGGGAACGGGGTCACTCGGTGGTGTCACCGGGTGAACCCGCCCCCATGTTTACCTATCATTCGGCTTGTGTCCCTGGAAGGGGCACGTCCTGTTTGGCGGGAGGTGTTTTTGTATGTGTGTGTGGTGATTGACTTTGGATCTACATCAGGGGACATTTCTTTTTTTTTTTTTTAATAAAGGATGTGTCAAAAACTGTGTTTGTGTTTTTTTACCTTTGATACTTTTTTGGTGAATAAATAGGGGAATAGTACCACATACTCATTAACATAGGGGGAGCCAGGATCTGGGACCCCCCTTTTTAAAGGCCTCACAACCACCACCCAGGATTGTGATGAAGAGGCCCTTGTCCCCATCAACATGAGAAGAAGGTGCTTCAGGGGGTAGTCCCCTCTGCCAAAGCACCCTCCATGTTGAAGGCATGTGGCCTGGTATGGTTCAGGAGGGGGGGTGCTCGCTCGTCCCAAAAAAGAGGAGGTAAGCCATCACTGAAATATTCTTGCACGGAGCACACGGAGCAGGTAAGTATAAAATCTTTTTTTATTTTATTTATAAGGTGTCACTTCAAGCGGTTGCTGACCATTTTAGAAAAATTACCCATTTATTCCCTCTCCATAAACTACCTTTTGCAGAAGAAGTGGTTCAGATATACAGTATATACTGTAGATCACATTTGCAGGTAAAAAAAAGTGAATTTTATTTTCTCAAGAGCCTGCAGAGCATTGCACCCCTAACTAGCAATCACAGGTGCAATGACAGGCACTTGCAGACACATCCCACAGCTTTCTGCTGTACCTGTGTAGGGGCTTTCTGTTTGAAAGCTGTTGAAAGTGTCAATGAACTATGAGCGCTCTTGAGTGCTCTCGCAGTCCATTGAGAGCTACAAGCTGTCTGCTGTGGTGCCATATGGGACTAGCAGTTCATTCATTCACAGATTCCTGCGAATGAATGACAGCTGTGTGGGAGGAGCTCTGCTCTGTTTTTATTATGTGACAGGGAGCTCCTGCAGCAAGTGCTAATGCCTATGTGGCATGTACTCATCTTCATGTACCTGTGTAGGGCCGTGAGCATAGAAGCCTAACTAAACAGGCAAAGAAAAGAATGCGTATGTGCCTGAGCACTGGCGCATGCATGCACGAGTGTGCCCACACGTCCTGGTGTCTGGCTGCCTATTTAAACCCAAGGTCTGCCTTGCCTCATTGGTAGATTGTCTTCAGCTCTAGTTCCTGTATCCCGAATTCCTGAAAGTCTGCTTATTTTGCTCCTGACTTGGCTAAGTCTGACACTTCTCTTGGATCACCCCTGCCTGTTATGTTTGCTACACACTCGTGTTATTGACTACAGCTTGGACTTTTGACCACAATTCCGCTTTCTTGCTTGGTACCTAGCTACCAACATGTTACAGACCCCTGCCTGTTCCTGACCTTGAACTTGATCCTGACCCTGCACCTGTCTTCCTGGCTGCTGAGCATATCATGTGACCTGACTCTATATTTCACTGAAAGGACTCCTGTGTTTTCATGCTCAAGTTCAAGACTCCAGCTTCCTGGCACCTGTGCCATCCAATGCCCTAGCAGTCCCTGTCTCCACTATCAGGGGTGCTTGGACACTAATTACGCAAGGGGCCACTCTTGTCGGGTTCCACAGTCAGGTACATGACAATGTAACAGCGGGTGCAGGGAGAGAAGCCCTTGCTCACTGTCATGGGGGGATCTGGAGCTGTGGTGTAATGAGGGGGCGTATTTACGAGAAGGCAAACAAGGCATTTGCCTAAGGTGGCATTTTTTAGAGGGGCAGCACTGGGGACCAGTTGAGATCCTAGTGAGGCCGGGGGGTGTTTGATGGTGTATGCAGAGCACAGCTGTTGTTCCTGGGGATGGCCAGAGTTACCAGGGGGGTTGTTAGTGGAAGGCTCACTCGGGTGGGGGGCATCCAATTTTTGTGTTGCCTAGGGCGGGACAAAACCTAAATACACCACTGGTATAATGTGTAACATGCTCCAAAAGGTAAACTTAGCCTTTAAATTCCATTTCTAAAAATGAGGTCTCATATCACACAACACCTTTCACTTCACAATTCTGGAGGGCTACCAAATTGTGGATGCCTCTCCTTTTCTCATCAGTCTATCATCCAAAGAGTGCTAAAGAGCTCAAGTAGCTCAACTACTCAGTAGCTTTTTGAGTAGTTGAGCTACTCGCAATACCTTAGACTTGCTCTTCATCACTCGTAATATATTTTTCCATGACAATATGGCCTTAGATTCAGAATTCTCCACAACCATTTGCCAAATGAAGACCAGGGCTAAGTTGGATAAGACTGTCTCTCACTAAATCATCCTCGTCATTACGCATTAAATATCTTCCATATGAAAGATAATGCAGCCAAGTCTTTTAGTAATGTATGCTTGCCTGATTTAAGACAGAAAAAAAAGCTTCAGCATTTTAGTTGGAAGGGACCATTTTGTAATCAAGGGTTTGCTGTCTGAAAGCTCAATTGGTGCTTTAAGCTGCTGCTTTAGATACTTTTTACATTTTAATTTCATTCTTTTTTGTCCCTTCCCAGCCATTCCGGACAAAAACTAACCATCAGAAGTAAAGAGAAAACAGGACATAAGGTAAAAAATATACATTTTTAAATCAACCTCCCAAACTGACCATGCACAGGTATACAGGTCTCAAAGCAAATGGTCTGTTTATTGTTAATGATCCCTAGTCATAACAACTAAAGGACCTCACAATAACTAAAGAAACTGTAAAGTCGCTTCAAAATACTTACAAGAAAAGCATACTTGCATACTTTGAAAAAGAAAATTGTCTCTATTATACACACTAGAGTGAATAATGTCTCCGTAAGGTACTAAGCTTCTCTACTAAGAGAGTTACCTATGTGTATTGGTACTATGCTAGTCCAAGTAGGTAGTGCTATAGGATGGGACACTATTCCTTCCACTGACACTAATGATGGGACACTAATCCTTCTACTAACACCAGAGATGGGAAACTAATTCTCCCACTGACACCAAATATGGGGCACTATTCATCCCACTGACACCAAATATGGGGCACTATTCATCCCACTGACACCAATGTTGGAGCACTCTTCCTCCCACTGACAGCAATGATGGGGCACTATTCCTCCCACTAACACCAATGATGGGGCACTATTCCTCCCACTAATACCAATGATGGGGCACTATTCCTCCCAATGACACCAATGATGGGGTGCTACTCCTACAACTAATACCAAAGATGGGGCACTATCCCTTCCACTGACACCAATTACAGTATGTAATTTTTTTTACTCCCACTGACCACCAAGCCTATGGAATTGTTTACTCCCACTAATGCCAGGGAATTTTCTACTCTCGTTGGCCACAGTCCAACCCCCCTAATATTTGAAGGGCAGTAAACTGGCCATTTGCTTTGAAAGTTTGGAGACCTCTGCTACAGAACACCCCTCCTTACCTAAGAGCTAACCTGGACAAGAAGATAAAATTGTTTGAGATAAGACTGTTTGAAATTTAGCTTTTCCTGGTAAATTTAGGAGATCAAAAAAGAGCAAATAAAATAGGTCATTTGTTAGGATTTACATACATATTTACAAAGTAATACCATTCAGACATATGAGAGAGCATATTATTTACACTTTAGATGAAATGCATGTTGTTTTTTCTTTTTTAGTGTAGAAGTCATTGTCATTGTTGTGTGGCTTGATAACAATGACTTTACAACAATGTTTAACAGCGAATACTTAGCTGAAAGCTCACCACAACCTTTCAATTCTGTGTATTCAGCTTTGGTTGTGCAACATGAAAATGCTGGTATACTTCCCCCAAAACATCTGTGCTCCCAGCTTACATTTATTGCCTTTCCCAAGGCTGGGGGATTCTGTGATTGATGAACATTTTATTTCAAACAGATTTCCAATGTTCTCTATTAATCTCTACACTCTGGAAAATATTTAGCAGTGGGCTACAGAGTATGAACAGTATTATTTTAAATTAACCCCTTCTCGACAATATTATTCTCAGAAATGTGGTCTCTAATATCAAAGCAGTGTTGTTCAAATTTAATGAGTGCGTGGCACATACTGCAGAATATGTGCATTCATTTACAATTCAGCAGGCTCATCAAAGTTATTGCCTACTTTTTTAAGCCAACTCAAGCTGCATGCTCTACCTTATGGTCAGGGGCACCAGTTATAGTTTAAGTAAAACAAGCAAACAGAAAAAGAGGAAAGAGATTGTTAAGCAATAGTTAATTATATTTAGCAGCTTTTCATTCTGCAGGATGTAGGAGTTGGTAAACTTCCCTAAGCCCCCTTAAAATATGTGAACCATGACCCCCAATTTATCCTAATTAATATTAACTGCAAGAATGTTTACTTATGCTTCATACAATGTAGATAGACAAAACACGTCATGATGTGGCTTCCATTGGTGCAAAAAAAACAAGTATTTAAAAACAGGGAGGTCACAGCAGAGCACTAGCATGTCTTGGAGGAGAATTTTGACTCCCTTGTTTCCACACCAGTGCTTGCCTTCTCGGGAAGTCTTTTCATACTTGATTTTAAAGCCGAACTCAGAGCAGATATAAAAAGACATAAAATAATGCAGGTTTAATCCCCAGCAATTTTTGCTGCACATTTGGGCAAAGATTCAATAGCCTAAGTCAGTGGTCGGCAAGCCGCGGCTCGTGAGCCACATGCGGCTCTTTACACGCTTTAATGCGGCTCTTGTGTGCCGGGCGCCCGCTCCCCTCCCTCCTCTCGGGCGGCAGGGACTCTGCAGCGTGATCCAAAAAAAAACAGCCAGGGCAGCGCGCTCAAATGCAATGATTGGCCAGTCTCGCTGCCACTCACATCCTGATAGCCAGTGATTGGCTGTCAGGATCTGTGTAGGCGGGGCAGCGTGACGAACGTGAGAGGAGCTAGGCTCCTCTTACAGTCCGCCCTGAAGACCGGAACGGCGCGGGAACACGGCGAGAGGAACGCGCGGAGCAAAGGTAAGTGAATTGACACGGGGGACTTGGCTTACTACTTGCTACTTACTTACTACTACGATATGAGGGATGAATTAATATGGGGGATGAATTACTATATGGGGGATGAATTACTATGGGGGATGAATTATTATGGGGGATGAATTACTATATGGGGGATTAATTACTATATGGGGGATGAATTACTATGGGGGATGAATTACTATATGGGGGATGAATTACTATATGGGGGATGAATTACTATGGGGGATGAATTACTATATGGGGGATGAATTACTATTGGGGATGAATTACTATGGGGGATGAATTACTATATGGGGGATGAATTACTATGGGGGATGAATTACTATATGGGGGATGAATTACTATATGGGGGATGAATTACTATGGGGGATGAATTACTATATGGGGGATTAATTACTATGGGGGATGAATTACTATATGGGGGATTAATTACTATATGGGGGATGAATTACTATGGGGGATGAATTACTATGGGGGATGAATTACTATATGGGGGATGAATTACTATATGGGGGATGAATTACTATGGGGGATGAATTACTATATGGGGGATGAATTACTATATGGGGGATGAATTACTATGGGGGATGAATTACTATGGGGGATGAATTACTATATGGGGGATGAATTACTATGGGGGATGAATTACTATATGGGGGATGAATTACTATGGGGGATGAATTACTATATGGGGGATTAATTACTATGGGGGATTAATTACTATATGGGGGATGAATTACTATGGGGGATGAATTACTATATGGGGGATGAATTACTATATGGGGGATGAATTACTATGGGGGATGAATTACTATGGGGGATGAATTACTATATGGGGGATTAATTACTATATGGGGGATGAATTACTATGGGGGATGAATTACTATATGGGGGATGAATTACTATGGGGGATGAATTACTATGGGGGATGAATTACTATATGGGGGATGAATTACTATGGGGGATGAATTACTATATGGGGGATGAATTACTATGGGGGATGAATTACTATGGGGGATGAATTACTATGGGGGATGAATTACTATAGGGGGGATGAATTACTATGGGGGATGAATTACTATATGGGGGATGAATTACTATGGGGGATGAATTACTATATGGGGGATTAATTACTATATGGGGGATGAATTACTATGGGGGAGGAATTACTATATGGGGGATGAATTACTATAAAAACTTATTGAAACTAAAAACAGTGTACCATCCTATGTATTTTCAGTTTTAAAAATGTGGCTCTCAAAATAAATTTCAATCGTGGTTTTGGCGAGATTTGGCTCAGTTGAAAAAAAAGGTTGCCCACCACTGGCTTAAGTTCATGTGAGTTACCAAACCCCTCCTCCCAGGACAATATAAAAAGAAAACTAAGAAGAAAGCATCCATGCCATATGTCAAAGCTGTACTTTTGAGGTCAAGAGGCACACTAGAAGCTTTCAAATCTCAGTGTAATATTTTTGAAAAGGGCCTTTTGTGATCCGCTGATTTGAGTATCTAAAATATTTTTGGATTTAATAAGCCATGCACTGAATTCAATTATGTTTATTATTTCACAACCTACATAATCATCAAATATTATCAGAATACTGAACCCAGCAGCTTGCTCAAACATTATTAGTGGGGCAATTTCTTTGAATAACTCAAGTGAAACTCCCAAAACTACATGGCTCTATGCAGAACTTCATCTTATTTCAACAATATAAGAAAAAGAGAGAAAAACCATAAGGGACTGGCAAAGGTTTTACCTAAATATTCTGAAAGTGGAACTTCAATCTTTCAATAAACATTGACTATTTTAATCCTTATGCTGCTAGCATTAGTAAATAGATAGGAACGATTATTATATTTACTTATTTTAAACTTTTTTTTAACATTTCTTTGGTTACTTCCTGGTTTCCAGGCCTAGGCAAATTATGTCATACATCCCAAGAATCTTCAGGAGGGGAGGAGGGGTTTTCTCAGCTGAGCACACCCTCCTGCTTGCATGCCTGAGCTGAGGGCAGATGGTTTCCAGGAAGTAAGTGCTACATGAACCATCTTCCCTTACTGAAGATGGCTATGGCCAGAAATGCTAGGGGGTGTTTTTCAAAGTGATTTCTCAGCAAAAAAAAAGCAAGGAGACATGGATGAATGTGTGAATTGCTTTGAAAGCTAACAATTAATTAAATAGTATTGGTTTCTGGTGCTCAGATACAGTGTAGATCCACTTTAGGGTAATATAGTGAAAAATGCATAAAAATAAACAAAAAACAAAATGAACAAGACACTGGCCATGTCCACATAATGAGCCTTTATTGAACAAATGCTCATTAAGGGGACAAAATAGGGGGATATTCATAGGGAGATATTGTTGTTCAACAAATGCTCATTAAGGAGACAGGGTCGGTTTCTAGTTCATTTTGTTTTTTATTTATTTATAGGCATTTTTCATATATTACTTTAATATTTTGTAAAATGTAGGTAAATTGTGCGGCAGTGCATTAATAGTAGTTTTTTTTCTGTTTGTGGGTGTTGAGTATACTTATGAGAACATTTAGGGGTTTTAGGCCTCAAACCTGAAGGATTGTACTTCATCTGATCTCTTAGGATTCCAAGTATACTAATTGATCGCTCTATAACAATACTGTGGTTTTTGCACATTATGATAGTCTAAGAAAATCCAACCAAATAGTGATAACTATGGAAAACTATTTCCTTTTGGCAGTCAGATGAAGACATTTCATCAAATGGACTGGCTTTTTGTTGATACTAAGATACAGAACAAACATTTTGAATTTAGGTTCAGACATATGTCATCAATTTTTGCTGTTTGCCAGGTGGCTTCTCATTCACCAATTCCTTCTCCCAGAGCTAGCAAAATAATAAATCAAAAGTGTCAAATGCTTGTACTGTTATTTAACCATTGGGAGAATTAAGTGAAAGTTGGTTCCACTGTTAAGTGGCTCAACATTTACTGTTCTTTATTGCTTGTATCTCCCATTTTCACCTGGGATTGCAGTAACTCTAAGTGTGTGCCCCTTGTATTCCATCTAAACAACGACAGTGTTTCTAATAGTAATTTAATGATGTCTTTATGAACTGACATTCCCAGTCATAGATGTTACATTCTGTACTATTGGGCATTTTTACAAGTACCCAATTGTCCCCAGGACTCACTGTTCAGCAAAAACAAAACCAATTTCCAGTTTGATGCAGTAAGCATGTCTTCTTTCCATTAACATATACAGATGCCAAGCATTGCAATATAGGCAGGGTATCTTTGGATCATGCAAAACTGTAAATGCAGACGTAGCACCCTCCTAGATAGGTGCCAAGTTAGGTAAATTTAGCTCTTAGCTCTAATTAGTTGAGCTGCATATGATTATTTTAGTCTATTCTGTATTTCACAGGTGGCAGGTTTGATTGTTCTTCCCTGCATTTCAGAACACTCTGGGCTGTTCAGTAAATGGATAGCATGAATGTTTAGACCGCCTCAGCCAGTCCCTGTGGGAGACCACACAGATGGTTGCTGGGAAGGTGTACAAGTAGTCTGGGGGGCGAAACAGCATTGCCTTCCTGCAAGGGACTCCACCTGTTCTGGTGGGTGGGGCTACCCCTCACCTCAACTCACTGTTCATGGAGGTCCCAACTAGGGCTAGCTCGGGAGCTAATACTTCAGTCCAGTAAGCAGATCTGTTGTAAATCTTTCTGCACTTTTCTACACTAAATATGCATTGTCCTCTGCCCAGCTGTCCTGTATAGATCTGATACTGAAGAAAACATGAGGGTTAAATGGTATTTTAAAGTGGTATTAAACCCAAAAACAAAAAATTTAATATATTGCAGCTTATCAATCATTAGATGTGGTGGCTGCATTTGTTTTACTTTTTTAGGCATTTTCCCTCTGTTTTCACCTGGCGATCTGGCCAGGAAAACACCTCTTGTATTAGAGTGACCCCACTCTGGATGAAGGAGAATGGGGTACCTTTGGACAGCAGCATTGTCAGACTGGGGGGAGGGGAGTGTTAGATGTACTAGCAGATTTAAATACAGTAAAACATTAAAGCAAAACTCCACCTAATATTTAATAAGCAGATACAGCAATAGTTTTTTTTCTTTTGGGATAAAGGATTTACATTAATAAATAAATAAATGAAAGCTGATCATTATGAGCACCCCTGTTAGTGGTAAATGGTTTACCTAATCCCTGTAATTGCTACATCTGCTATATGAGCTTGTCCTTTCAAAAAACACCAGACTTACTGACTCAATCACTAGGTGAAAAAAAAAAGCCTAAAAAAAGAAAACGAATGCAGCAACTGCATCTAAGTATTGATAAGCTCCAATATAATAAATGTTTGCTTTTGGGTTTAATACCACCAACTGCTTATAAAGCCAACATCAAAAAGAAAATTCTACTAATCAGAACCCGAAAGGGCTGGAGGGTAAATGTATAAAAGCCATAGAGGTAACCTATACTCAATGCAAAGGACTTCATTTTGGCTGCACACAAGAAAATTTGTCAGAAAAAAAATTATAGCGGTAAGCTATTTCAGTAATCATTTGATTAAGCAATCAGAAAAACCATAGTAAATAATAGAGGCCATGGGTGATAAGAAATTACTAGGAGAGGCACAGCTGTCTTTTTGTTTTATTAACATTTTTTTCAAACCTTTAGGAATGGGCGTGATAGGAAAGTTATTTCTTTGTTTTTCTAATGCATGGCTGTTTCTGGGAAGTGCAACTGGATAAGAAAGAATGTAATCCCTAAAACAAATCAATTCTCTTGGTACCTATATAATTCGCTAACATTTCCCCTTTCATTGGGGGCCATGATTTCCCTGCATATGTACAACACTATTTGTCTCATGACAACAAATACAAGTTTTCAAATAGAAGAATTTCACTCAATAGTGCTTTTAGTTTTATGTCAGCAAAATTATTTATTGCCCACTGTAACACCAAAAAAGGGTGTCATGCTCCCCCTGCTGGAAGTCTCATACTCATACAATAAATAATAACAAGAAGAATAATACTGTACATCAAATACAGTAATAGCTGAGAGCCAGGATGGCGTGTGAACAAACTACAGCAATATATTCGCACCACCAAAGTCCCACAAGGGATACAAGAAGCCAATGGATGAATAAAATGTGTAAAATAAACCAGTGCCTAAAATTTGTAAATTAATTAATTAATGCTGCTGTTCATAGATGAAAACCATCAAAACATAAAAATAATACCACAGCACAAAAAATAAAACAAATAATAAAATACCATCAGTAATAATAAATACATACAAATAAGTGTAAAATTAATAAATAAAGTAATTAAAGTCAATAAATAAAGTCCATTGCCACAAATAAAGGGTGAAAAAAGTTCTCCAATCAAAGAAACAGTGCAAAGGAAATTCAACATGCCCACACCATCCGTGATCACCTTCCGGTACGGTCCACACTCACCAAACTTAATGGACTCCTAGCTTAAATGGCTTAAGAGTCAAACTTTTATGTGAGATGTGTTCTCCAGAATGAATCCCAATCAAGGAAAAAACTCTTGCTTGACAATCTACAACGACCACCAATACAGTAGATGCAATGCAAAGAGACAATGGGGACACTAATAGTGTAATACTGCAAAACTCTTTAATATAGTAAAACCAATGTGTTATATGCACTCACATTAGACAGGTTAAAAATAAGCCTCTTTAGTATAAGCTTTCCCCATCAGAATGCTTTAGGACCAAATCAATCATGGCTCCCACATCAAGTGAACTGGCAGCAGTGTGGTAAGGCTCTGACTGGCAGGTGTATATTCCCCTCTGAACAAAGATAGCTCCAGAGCGCTGCAAATTATATCAGCGCATTTCGCCCCTCCTCCAGGGCATTATCACAGATCTGGAGAAGGGGCAAAATGCGTTGACGTAACTTCTGGTTCCTACAGAGGCTTTGTGACGTCACGGTCGATGAATGGAGCACACGCTATCTGCGGCGCTCTGGAGCCATCTTTGTTCAGAGGGGAATATACACCTGCCAGTCAGAGCCTTACCGCACTGCTGCCAGTTCACTTAATGTGGGAGCCATGATTGATTTGGTCCTAAAGCTTTCTGATGGGGAAAGCTTATACTAAAGAGGCTTATTTTTAACCTGTCTAATGTGAGTGCATATAATGCATTGGTTTTAATATATTAAAGAGTTTTGCAGTATTACACTCTTAGTGTTCCCATTGTCTCTTTGCATTGCATCTACTCTATTGGTGGTTGTTGGAGATTGTCAAGCAAGAGTTTTTTCCTTGATTGGGATTCATTCTGGAAAATACATCTCACCTAAAAGCTTGTTTGACTTTTAAGCCATTTAAGCTAGCAGTCCATTAAATTTGGTGAGTGTGGACCGTACCGGAAGGTGATCACGGGTGGTGTGGGCTTGTTGAATTTCCTTTGCCACTGTTTCTTTGATTGGAGCACTTTTTTCACTGTTGATTTGGGACAGTGGATTTTATTTATTGACTTTATTTACTTTATTTATTAATTTTACACTCATTTATACAGTATATATATATTATTACTGATGGTATTTATTATTTGTTTAATTTTTTTGCGCTGTGGTATTATTTTTATGTTTTAATGGATGAATAAACCTGCTGGGTCCTTTTTTTTTTATAAAGACTTAGCCATTAAATATTTTATTAACCTGTTTTCAAACTGAAATCCAGGCAGATATAAAATACAAAAAATTAACACAGCTCTGCACTCATTAATATCTTTTTGAATGAAAGCAGTGTAATTATTTGAATTTCACCTGATGTCATTCTCTTGCAATCCCCTGTACAGCAGAGCTCAGATTGTGAGAAGCAGTAAAAGCAGCCAATCAGTTGTGCTGCAATGCTCATGTGCTAACAAAGAACATGGTTATAGAAGAAAAGTGAAAGAGAACTGAGTTTATCAGTCTCCCACTTTCCCTGTAACTATCCAAACACAGGTTGAGGGATGCACAAAGCCTGCAAGTGTTACATAACCAGGGGCGGACTGACCATTTGGAAACTCGGGCACTGCCCGAGGGCCCGGGGTGAGTAGGGGGCCCCATGAGATGCCCCTGGTACCTTTTTCATAGACTTTTTTGAGTTTGGGCAAAGACACAGGCGCCCCATGATCCCCTATTGCCCGGGGGCCCCATGAGTTGTCAGTCCACCCCTGTACATAACTACAGCTGCATAATTGCCCTTCTAGAACTGAATTGGCAGAAGTACATACATACAGCTTTTTACTTAGCAGCAGTAGGGATGAGTGTTGCTGTGATCAAATTTAACATTAAATACAATATAACAAATTTAAGCTTTTTAACAAAAAGCATAAAAATGAGAAGAAATCATCAGGTGTCACAAAAAAGAAAGGATTTGTCCTATCTAATTGGAATTGGAAATATAAAGGTTCGGCATAATTTTTCCCACTTTGAAACACTTAGATCATCCATAGAGGAGTAGAGTAGAGTTTTGAATGAATCTTTAATTGTTCCTTTAGTTCGATAAGAACAGACATATGGGAGAGCATAACACCCCAAAAGGTAAGAAATATCCTCGTTACCACAAAGGTTTCTCAAACTAGAAATTATTGATTGGTATAATCAATGCATTCATGGCCATTGTTTAAAATCATCCTTATTGTAGATTTGTTTTTATCCCAAATTGTTTAACAAAAGTTGTTGATTATGTGATTTATTAATTATGTAGCTTAACAACCTAAAACGGGTCTCCGAACTTTCAAAGCAAAGGGCCAGTTTACTCTCTTTCAGGCTTTAGGGGGGCTGGACTATGGCCAGTGAGAGTAGAAAATGCTCTTGCATCCGTGCCCCATCATTGGTTTTATTAGGAGGATTTGTGTCCCACTGTTGATATCAATGAGATGAATAGTGCCCCATAGATGGTGTCAATAGGGGGAATAGTGCTCCTTCACATTGGTATCAGTTGATGGAATAGTACCCCAAGGGATAGATCGTGGCAAGTAAAGGGCCACATTTGGCCCCGGGCCACAGTTTGGAGACCACTGACCTAAAACCTCCAAACAAAGCATCTTCCCATGTTGTTAGCATTATTGGCTCCCAGTACACATTAGCTGGTAATAAATTGCCAGTAGTTTAATGTACTAAGTAGCAAGGGGAAAAAAGTAAAGAAGTCTAAGCCCTTCAAAGTAAAGGGACATTTTACACATTTTTATAGAACATTATTCAGTTTAATCCAATCACTGGGCCTCATTTATCAGTCTTTCTTTTGGGCATTGCTCCAGAGTAACTAGATTTACACATTCATTTCTCTGTTATTTTCTCTGCAGGTTTTAATTTCATTGTCTGTTGTGCATATATACTTGTAATGCAATGCTGGACACAATAACCAAAAACAAGTCATATACACACAATACACAAGTAGTCACACACAGGTATGTTTAACCAGCATTTACACCATTATTCTAAGCATGTGAGAGACCCTCTACCAAATGAACACCTGCCCTGGCACATCATAGCATTCACTCGGCACTCCAAGAAATAATAGAATCAAATGCAGGGTTCTTGCACTGTCAAAACCTCCACTGTTATTATCACACGACACACAGGAGGATATATGTTATAGTCATCACAATCTGCATAATAACACACACCAATAATAATGTTAGCATTACAGCATGAAATAGACACATCTTTTGACAGCGTCACAGCATAGAATTAATACATTACCAAAGCTACAGGAAGACGGGAAGGAACAGACCCCATCAGAACAACGCGACCAGTCGATGAACCCATATAGCCTTGGCAAGAGTCCCAGCGTCAGAGCATCTCCTTTTGCATAGGAAGGCCCCTCCCCTGACCGCATTCAAGCTCTCCGTTTTAAGTCCTGTTTCTAGCAGCTTTCCTAAAGTGGGCAGGCACCACACCCACTCCAGGAGGAGCTAGCAGAAAGATTCCATGAAGATAACAGAGTCACGCCCAACCACTACACTGAACAAACAACGTTATCTCGGAATATCACACTTTTGCTTCAAATCAGCTTGTTATCTACCCTAAACTTAAAGATTTCTAACTTCTCAAACAAGCAGACATCTTTAATTGCATAAACAAGTTCGTATCTAATTTAAGCAGTCTAATATAACATTTCTAGATGTCACAAACACGTTCAATCTCACAAACAAGTTCTTATCTGCTTTAAGCAGTCTAATGTCTTGTGACTCTGTTCTTTGGGCCTAGAGAAATTACATCAATGTCATTTCTCGTGCTTCTGGCATCTGGGCAATGATGCTTTATTGTAAAAATCCCCCTAGAAACGAAAGGAGCAAGGCCAACACATTTCATAGGCATTACAGTACTGTATATACATAATTCTTTTCTGAGACACTTTTAGACCAAGGACTGCATTCATAAAAGTCCATGTCTAGTAGCTAAACAAATAGAACTCCAAGCAATGGGAGCTGTAATGTTTAATGTACCCTACACCTTTCATTCAGACTACAGACAATCCTGTAATATTTGGGGATAGAGATCAGCACAATCATTGTGCCAGAAAAGCAAGAGTTAAGCAAGCTGTAGATCATGCAAAGTTGCTCAATTCCCCCATCAACACAGGCAATTTTGATGGGGAAATCCCCCCCACAATATTATATTCTGACAGCAGAAGACTTCCACAGAATACAATAGACATCGGCAGTAATCGCACAGAAAAAAACAACAGGTTGTCTATGGCCAACCTTGGAAGACTTCAGGGATGCCTTGTGGCTTCACTTTATTGTAGGTTGCCCTAAAGGCTTACGAATGTGCCCAGCGCGTGCCGAGCACACCCTAATTACCTTGTGTGCAGAGTGTCAGCGGGGTTCTGGGCATTGGAAATCTGTTGGTGTTCCTGCACCCAGCACAGAAAAGAGTGTTGTAGCACACAAAATGCAGACTGGCAGTGGGTGACGTTGTGGCGAGTGGTGCAGTGGTGGCATGGTTGACTTCCCTGCCTATATTGTTCCTGATTGGTTGCCAAGCGGTGAGTAAGGGCTCTCTGGGACACACCAATGTTCAGCCATTTTATAAATGTGTGTTGCAGCAGCCACCTGTGCGCTCTCTCCAGTAGTGGGGAAGGTAAGTTTCCCCCTCCCCCTCCCGGACCCCCAAGCTCCTGGAAATTCTGTGACCCCAGTTCCAGGAAGCACCCCTCTCCCAGCCAGCCTGCCCCCGGTTGCCCCTGCCGTCTGGTTCAAAGTTTGGAAGGAACTCCACAGGTTAGGAGGCACAAATTTCTTGCCTTGCACCAGGTACTGACAACCCATGCCACGCCACTGAACAGAACACAAAATGTTTGATTTAAAATCAGTAACAAAGATACTGTGGAATATTTAGATTTTACACACTCTCTGAAAATCAGGTTCACTCACTGCCTGTCTTGATGCAGGAGATAGAAGGTAAAAAGGTTTCTTAAAAGACACATTCAAGTGAGATGAAGATATGTGAGTACATCATGGATGTGCTCAAAATCACAAATCTGAGACATTTAATGAGTTGCTAATTAATGAGGAAGTTTCTGTAGCAGAACTTAAAGTGGTATTAACCTCTTCCCGCCCGGCCTATGGCCGAATGGCAGCCGGCAAAAACCCTCACCTTTCTGGGTGGACGCCATATGGTGTCCTTTTGGGCATGCACAGTTTGCGTGCAGGCAGAGCCGTGCAGCGGTGTACCTCGGACACGGCCGATGACAGATCTGAGTAGCGGCCCCGTTGCCGGTACCATGTGACACATGACAGTTGTATACAATGGATGGCTTCATTCATGCCATCCATTGTATACCAGTGTGTCTAGCTGTGAATGGTCACAGCGATCACATGCACAAGCTGGGCCAGTCACAGCCCAGCTGTGTCATGTGATTAGCCGTGGCCAAATCACAGCTAAGCACAAAAAAAAAAACCTGAATGAATCGATGTTATTCAGGTAAATGCTTGCTTATAGCAAAGTAATTCTTTGCTATAAGCAAATTGTGTAAAAAATAAATAAATACTGATCACTTCCCCAAAGTAGTACAATGTTACTATGGTAACATTGTACTACTTTGGTCATAGTGAAATATGAAAAAAAAATCTTAAAAAAAAGAAAAAATTTAATACAAAATTAAAAATAATATTATTATTATTATATTTATTTTTCATACTGTCACCAGTGTCCCCGATCACTGCCATGCCAGTTATATGATGACGCTCTACTGCACTGGTGACAGTATGTAAAAAAAAAATAGTGAAAATAATTTTTTTAATTTTTAAATTTTCCGAAAAATTATGACAAAAAAAATACAACTTCAAAAAACTCGCCATAACTCTTTTGAAGTACGTCGGACTGTCTACTCTGCAAAAAGGGGTCATTTGGGGGATATCTGTACTGTTCTGACATTCTTGGACCTCAAGAAATTAGATTGGCTGTCAGTACTTCAGGATTGATCAATATTCAGATATATCCCATAGTTTGTGAACTCTATAACTTTCCTACAAACTAAAAAATACATCCTAATTTGGGTTATTTTCACCAAAGACATGTAGCAGAATACATCTTGGCATAGATTTATGAAGAAAAATTATTTATTTGCAAACTTTTATAACAGAAACAAAGAAAAACGTGTTTTATTTTTTCAAAATTTTAGCAAATTTAGCAAACATAAAAACCCCAGTTGTGATTAAATATAACCAAAAGAAAGCTCTAGTTGTGTGAAGAAAATGATAAAATTTTAGTTTGGGTACAATGTTGTATGACCGCGCAATTGTCATTCAAAGTGTGAGAGCGCTGAAACCTGAACATTGGCCTGGGCAGGAAGGGGGTAAAAGTGCCCTATATGGAAGAGGTTAAACCCAAAACCAAAAATGTAATGGTTTGCAGCTTACCATTCATTAAATGTCAGATCTGGTCAGTAACACACCACCTGTATTAAACCTCAGTACTGGGCACTTTTACCCCCTTCTTGTCTAGGCCACTTTTCAGCTTTCAGCGCTGTTGCACTTTGAATGACAATTGCGCAGTCATGCAACACTGTAGCCATATGAAATGTTATAGTTTTTTTTCACACAAATAGAGATTTCTTTCACCACTGGGTTTTTTTTCCGCTATAAACGAAAAAAGAACAAAAATGTTGAAAAGAAAAACACGTATTCTGCTACATTTCTTTAGTAAAAATTAAATAGTCAGTGTTTATTACTTAGTTGGTAGGAAACCAACAAACTATGGTATATATCTGAAAATCAATCAATTTGGATGTACTCTAATTTCTTGAGGCCCAAAAACAGCAGGACAGTACAAATACCCCCCAAATGGCTGCTTTTTAAAAGTAGACAGTGATAGGTATTTAGTAAGAGGCATGGCAAATTTTTTTAAGTTTTTTTTAAGTTCATTTTTATGTCATAATTTTGTCAAAAATGAAGTAATTTAAACAAAAAATTACAATTTTCTTTACACACTGTTACCAATGCAGTAGGGATACTGACTGGTAACGGCAGGTTAAAAAAAAATAAATAAATAAAAAAAAAAAAAATATATATATATATATATATATATATATATATAAAATTATTTTATTTTTTTAGCGATACAATGTTACCATAGTTTTTTTTTACACATTATGATTGCTCAAACCAGTGAATTTTTACTGAATGAAACTGATTAATTCAGTAGTTATTGTGATTAGATGTGATTGGCCACAGTTGATCACATGGTACAGATGAGCTATGATAGGCCCTATCTATACCATGTGATGGCTGTGATCAAGCACAGCTAGCAACACAATTGTAAGCAATGAATGGCATGAAAGGAAGCCATTCATTGTTTACAACTGTCATGTCATCTGCTGTGATCGGTCACAACTATTTCATTGTACCTGCAGCGGGCCAGTACAGTGATCAGTCCGGTGGACACAGAAGATGACAAATCGCGCCGGAGTGTGGGACACACATGTGGCGCAATCCTGGGAGGATATCATATAATGTCCTCCCAGGATAATAGGGATCCTGCCCGTCCTTTATATTACAATAGGCTGGATAGGAAGGTGTTAAGGGAGCCTACACTCAGCATGAAAGAGCAACAGAGACACCTTTGGAAAGCAGCATTGTTAATCTGAGGGGAGAGGAGTGTTAGATGGACTAACAGGTTTAGATACATCAACAAATTAAAGCCAAACTCAAGCTAATACTTTATAAATGATTACAGCAAAGTTTCTGACTGCGTTGTCCAGCTCTCCTGGATACCAGGGTCTCTAGCCTTTAAACACAGCACGTTGCTGCATGAGCCACCTCTGACTTACGGACTGGGGTTCTCCTGACACCCTGATAGGAGCCCACCTGACTCCTGGAACTGAGAACTCCATCTCTTGGCTCCTGGCTGGGTCCTCTGCTCCCTCAATGAGACCTTCCATCTCCCCAACTGGGAGCAGTCTCCAAACTGGGAGCTCTGAGCTATTCTCAGACCTGAGTATGTAACGACACCCCACACCTGTGCATTTAGAAAGGTTGCCGGCATCTGGTAAAACCCAGACACAAGATTGAATGTTCCAATCCAGAGCTGCAGAATCCAGAGAAAGCCAAATCCACAGCTATTTCTGCCCAGAAACACTAGTCTGGAACGTCACAATCACCCTAAATGTGAATCCTGTGTCACATTTTCCTATCTTCTCACAGTGACAGCATCTTGTCCTGTTACTCTACATACAAATATGCTTGTACTGATAGTTTTGTAACTGTAACTTTTCATATGGAAGAATTTTGCTAGTATTCTGGGTTGCTCATTTTTGTCTTCTGGGTCAGAGCATATTCAGTGGACTCTAGTGGCTTGGCTGTGTATGATGGCTTGTTTAGTGTGCTGGGGGTGCAAGCTAGAACTATTGAGAAAGTTGCATTGGTCAGCAAGTTTCCTGCATACTGATGTGGTCAGTTTGACATTCTTGATGGATATTGTGGTATCTATGTCAAGACCAGGATCGGAACCTGCAACATCTGTGGTGTTGGGCTGCAGCTCTTTTCACTGTGCCACCTGATATTCTGGAACCTTGTGAACCTTGAAGTCTATGCTCCTCCCATAAACTTCCTGATTTAAGCCATGCCTCTGCACTTCCTGTTTGCCAGATAATTCTAGCCAATATCTTGCCCCTTTGTGTACCTACAGCTGTCCTTATCTCCACTACTACTTGGTACCGGCCTTTGGCTTGTTTATTGCCTACGTTTCTGCCTGATCCCTACCTGCTATATCTGCTACTGGACCCCAGCTTGCAGGCAATTCTGAGGACTGTGAACTAGTACTAACACGCAGCAAAACCCATTTCCACTAGCAGGAGTTCTGGTGTATACTGGTTAATGCTTTGACCCCACACCTCTGGTGAGCCTGCGCCATCCCCCATGGTGATCTGCTTGAGTACTTTTCCAATTTGTCGGCTGGAGCCTTTCTATTGATATAGCTATTAGTCTCCGAGCCTGATTCTTGACAGTGACAGCCTAGGAAGTTTACACGTGTGCTTGAATGGTTTATTTTTAGTTTGATAGAAGGTTGGAACATATTAAGCAATTAGTGATTTTTTAAAAAGATTTTCTTCCTTTTCTGTCCATATGATGAAAATATCATCAAGATAGTGCTAGTATATATATATACAGTGGGGATCGAAAGTTTGGGCACCCCAGCTAAAAATTTGTATTAATGTGCATAAAGAAGCCAAGGAAAGATGGAAAAATCTCCAAAAGGCATCAAATTACAGATTAGACATTCTTATAATATGTCAACAAAAGTTAGATTTTATTTCCATCATTTACACTTTCAAAATAACAGAAAACAAAAAAATGGCGTCTGCAAAAGTTTGGGCACCCTGCAGAATTTATAGCATGCACTGCCCCCTTTGCCAAGCTGAGACCTGCCAGTGTCATGGATTGTTCTCAATCATCGTCTAGGAAGACCAGGTTATGTCAATCTCAAAGGTTTTAAATGCCCAGACTCATCTAACCTTGCCCCAACAATCAGCACCATGGGTTCTTCTAAGCAGTTGTCTAGAAAACTGAAACTGAAAATAGTTGACGCTCACAAAGCTGGAGAAGGCTATAAGAAGATAGCAAAGCGTTTTCAGATGTCAATATCCTCTGTTCGGAATGTAATTCAGAAATGGCAGTCATCAGGAACAGTGGAAGTTAAAGCAAGATCTGGAAGACCAAGAAAAATATCAGACAAATCAGCTTGCAGGATTGTGAGAAAAACAATTCAAAACCCACGTTTGACTGCACGATCCCTCCAGAAAGATCTGGCAGACACTGGAGTTGTGGTACACTATTCCACTATAAAGAGATACTTGTACAAATATGGTGTTCATGGAAGAGTCATCAGAAGAAAACCTCTTCTACGTCCTCAACACAAAAATGATCGTTTGAACTTTGCAAATGAACATATAGACAAGCCTGATGCATTTTGGAAACAAGTTCTGTGGACCGATGAGGTTAAAATTGAACTTTTTGGCAGGAATGAGCAAAGGTACGTTTGGAGAAGAAGGGGCACAGAATTTAATGAAAAGAACCTCTGTCCAACTGTTAAGCATGGGGTTGGATCAATCATGCTTTGGGGTTGTGTTGCAGCCAGTGGCACAGGGAACATCTCACGAGTAGAAGGAAAAATGGATTCAATAAAATTTCAGCAAATTTTGGATGGTAACTTGATGCCATCTGTGAAAAAGCTGAAGTTAAAGAGAGGATGGCTTCTACAAATGGATAATGATCCTAAACACACCTCGAAATCCACGGGGGATTACATCAAGAGGCGTAAACTGAAGGTTTTGCCATGGCCTTCACAATCTCCTGACCTCAGCATAATTGAAAATATATGGATAGACCTTAAAAGAGCAGTGCGTGACAGACAGCCCAGAAATCTCAAAGAACTGGAAGACTTTTGTAAGGAAGAATGGGCAAAGATACCTCAAACAAGAATTGAAAGACTCTTGGCTGGCTACAAAAAGCGTTTACAAGCTGTGATACTTGCCAAAGGGGGCAGTACAAGATATTAACTCTGCAGGGTGCCCAAACTTTTGCAGATGCCATTTTTTTGTTTTCTGTTATTTTGAAAGTGTAAATGATGGAAATAAAATCTAACTTTTGTTGACATATTATAAGAATGTCTAATCTGTAATTTGATACCTTTTGGAGATTTTTCCATCTTTCCTTGGCTTCTTTATGCACATTAATACAAATTTTTAGCTGGGGTGCCCAAACTTTCGATCCCCACTGTATATATATATATATATATATATAGTGAAGGAAATAAGTATTTGATCCCCTGCTGATGTTGAATGTTTGCCCACTCACAAAGAAATGATCAGTCTAAAAATCAAATGGTAGGTGTATTGTAACACTGAGAGACAGAATAGCAACAGAAACTTCAAAAGAAATGCATGTCTAACAAATTATGCACTGATTTTCATGTTCGTGAGGAAAATAAGTATTTGATCCCCTTCACAAAACATGACTTAGTACTTGGTGGCAAATCACTTGTTGGAAATCATAGAGGTCAGACGTTTCTTGTAGTTGGCCACCAGGTTTGCACACATCCCAGGAGTGATTTTGGCCCACTCCTCTTGGCAGATCCTCTCCAAGTCATTAAGATTTGGTGGCTGATGTTTGGCAACTCGAACTATCAGCTCCCTCCACAGATTTTCAATCAGATTAAGGTCTGGAGACTGGCTAGGCCACTCCAGGACCTTAATGTGCTTCCTCTTGAGTCACTCCTTTGTTGCCTTGGCCATGTGTTTTGGGTCATTGTCATGCTGGAAGAAGGTTCTCACCCAAGCTTTGATGGTCCTGTCAGCTGATAGAATTAAACATATATTTATTTGTACTTTCAACAAAATTGATTTTAAACAATAAGAAAACATGCCATAAATAAAAGGCAAATCAACACAAAGGGCACAGTACAGGGGGATGCAGAAGGGCTCAGTAAAGGGAGGGGGATCAGGAGGGCATAATACAGGATGAGGAGGGCACAGTACAGGTTCCAGGATGTTGCCTCGGACACAGCCATCCCAGGACAGCTGGGTAAAATGCGTGACTGTCCCAGCAAATCTAGGACATTTGGAAAATATGATGTAATGCAAGATTATAATGGTCCCCATACACTTGAGGCCCCTGGGGAGTGCCCAGGGGTGCCCATGCATTAAGATGGCCCTGTGTGCCATAGTGCTGAGCATGCTTCATATAGCTACATACACATATCATCCATAACATTAGGACGAGTTAATGTGAATAACATTGATTATCCAGTCACAATTGCACCTGAAAGTAGGTGGGATATATTAGACAGCAAGCGAACATGTTGTCCCTAAAGTTAATGTGTTGAAAGAAGACAAAATGGGCAAGTGTTTTTGACAAGAGCCAAATTGTAATAGCTAGATGATTGGGTCAGAGCAACTCTAAAACTACAGTTCTTGTTCAATGTTCCTGGGCCTGCAGTAGTCAGGACTTACCAAAAGTGGTCCAAGGAAGGAAAACTGGTAAACCGGCAACTGGGTCATGGGCAGCAAAGTTTCAGTGAGCGATGCGTGGCCCATGTAGTCCAATTCAATAGAAGAGCTTCTGTAGCTCAGATTTGTGAAAAAAAGTTAATGCTGCTTCTGATAGAAAGGTGTCAGAACACACATCGCATTGCAGTTTGTTGCGTAGGGGTCTGGGTAGCCGAAGACAACTCAGTGTGTCCAAGCTGACCCCTGTTCACAGCCAAAGTACCTTCAATGGGTACATGAGAATCAGAATTGGACCATGGAGCAACAGAAGAAGGTGGCCTGGTCTGATGAATCACATTTTATTTTACATTATGTAGATATCTTGATGCATGCGCATCACTTACTTGGGAAAGAAATGGCAACATGATCACTATGGGAAGAAGGCAAGCAGGCAGAGGCAGTGATCTGCTACTAACAGCTTGGAGCCAGATACCACAGCACACCTTCAGAGGCTTAGTGAAGTCCATGACTCGATGGGTCAGGGTTATTTTGTTTTGGTGGCAAAATGGGTGCTTAATATTAGGGCAATTTATGGCTGTACACAAAATAATGTCAGGTCATCTGCTCTACATTTATGGGTAATTTAAGGAGAGTACTGTATTTACAGTGAAATCAAGTCATTCTTTGTCTTAATCTATGAGAAGAGTGAGAAGGTAGCAGAGAGATACCACACCAAACAATCAGGTGATAGATTACAACAAAAAGTACCTTTTCTTTAGCTTAGCTTCTTAACAAAAAGTTTTTGTTATCAGGTTACATTTACTAAAATATCTTAAACTATAAGCCAAGAACCATTTACATTTTACATTTTAACCATTTTACAGAAATCCTACTGATATGGTCAGCTGTGTAGGTGTATTTTGTAGAAGGTCGAACAGAAGCGTGCACCTGGAATAAATAATTTTGCTTGCCAGGTCTTAAAAAGGATTAGAGAGTTCGACTATAACTGTTTTGTTCATGTTTCTAGAATATTTTTTTTTTTAATTCATGACAGTTAATTTGCTTTCTCTGTTTATGACCCTCTTTAAAAATTGTATTAATACTGTCATGTCTGGCAGTTATGAGGATTGACTAAGAGCAGGAACAACTTGTACAAGTGATGATGATCACACTCGTTTATCTCTGTTGCAATAAACTTTAGCAGTTAAACCTAAAGTATTGGACTAGCTATGGCAGTTTATAAGTTTATAATTCTGCTGAATGCTTATAATTAAAGGTGTCTACAGAAATTAGAGGGCAGACATTCATTGTCAGATCAAGAACCATTGGTATGCTTGTCAGCTGACTGCATCCGGGCTCAGACATCCATCCCTAGCATAGGTAACCCCATGGTGTGTGCCTACATGTGAACAGCAACAGCCTCTGTCAGCCTTTCATTAGTTTATATAGACTGAACGGCTGCTACTATTTGCATGATCCTGTGATTCCAACCACAAGAATCTGCTGATGGGATGCAGCTGAATGACCATGTTAGGGAGGCCTTAGCTCTGGGGATATCTTTGCAAAGTGCACCTTTCTTTGCAAAGTGAACAGTCTATTTGCCTTTAGGAACCAAACCTCATGGTGTTTAATTTGTGGAATGGTCATCTAGAAAAACACAGAAAGTATCGTGAAATCAGGGGACAGTCTCACACTATATTATCCAAAGACTCTTTGTGGAAGAAAAGTGTAATGATAGTATCATCATTTTTTCCAGTATTAGTGCTTAAGTGGTTAAACATCTTCCACAATGTTTTAATTAACTGGTCCTTCTGAAGTTTCAAAAGACTTTGGCTAGTTCCCCATGTCTTCCTCCTCCACAAATTTATCTCCATTTTTGGATGCTTTTTACTCTGGGATACATTTCATTCTTTATTTTAATTATTACTTTTTTCTAACAAGATGGGAATTAGTCAGCTCCAAAATCCTGCTGGTTTTAGCAAACAAAACTTAAAGTGGAGTTCCACTCACTCTGTAAAAAATAAAAGTCAGCAGCTACAAAAACTGTAGCTGCTGACTTTTAAAAAACAGCAACTCACTTGTCCCACGATCCCACGGTGCCCCCTCCACAGCCCGTTTCACCGGCCGTCCTGTATTCCAGGTGCCGGCATCTTCAGTGTGGGCACCTGGCTGTGACAGCTTGTGGCTTCACAGCCGGGTGCCCACTGTGCATGTGCAAATAGCGCTGCGCTTCCTGAATGGCCCCGTAGTCTTCTGGGACCTGTCACGTGTCCCACAAGACTACGGGGAGGGAGGGTAGGAGGACAACTTCCGTATCTGATCGCCTAAGCGATGGCAGCGGAAGTGGGAGCAGGTACCTGTCAATTTTGGGTACCCGCTCCCGAAAGATGCCAATCCTTAATGGGGAGCGGGGGACCAATCCTTAAAGTTGAACTTCCCCTTTTGGGTGGAACTCCGCTTTCAGCTGAGTTGACATGCGAACACGTGCTGCTGACACCAAAATCTACATCATGCTAAACAGAACTGCAGAAATTAGTTCAATAATATTAAGAAAGAAAAGCAATAAATGAAGTTGAAAACATGTTATCATTGTAACTTGCAAGGTATACAATGAAAATCATATTTCATTGATTGCTGTGGGTAGCTACATAATGAATTATCTTTTTTCTACACTTACTTTAAACCTGTTTTATTTACAGTGTCTGGTAATAATGCAGCTATTTAGAGTAGAATGTAGAATCAGTTGGCCAGTTCCTGCCCCATGGACGCAGTCATGCAGATATACAAACAATCAATGGCCAGTTCTTAGAAGCAACCTACAGTTATGGCTTTAAGAAAATATCCTAATTTTGACTGATCCTACAAGGTGGTTGAGCGTACTTTTTTAGTCGGTTGTTAGATTAAAATGTGTAGGATGTTTTTGATTGTGATTTACCCAGGTATAGTACCAAGCCTGGGAATTATTATTATTATTGTACAGGATTTATATAGCACCAACAGTTTGTGCAGACCTTTACAAAATGAAGGTAGACATTACAGTTACAATACAATTTGGTACAAGAGGAAACATAGGACCCTGTTTGTTAGAGCTTACAATGTAAGAGAATGCTAAGGGAATGCCTATTGGTTCTGTTCTGTATCT
Organism: Staurois parvus; assembly: GCF_062004578.1. Classification (NCBI taxonomy): domain Eukaryota; kingdom Metazoa; phylum Chordata; class Amphibia; order Anura; family Ranidae; genus Staurois; species Staurois parvus. Next base: position 40,704 of record NW_028317909.1, read on the forward strand.
TAACCTTAAAATTGAATAAAAATAATTAAAAAAAAAAAAAGAAAGAAAGAAAATATCAGAGCATAAAACCCATACAAACTTGGAGAACACACTCTCCCTGGGAAATTAATTCAGGTATTTGTGCTAGGGAAACACTGTCAAGAAGCAGTAAAGCTAACTGCATGGATCTTGTTTGATTGATTAAATCAAGAAAGTTTTCCATTAAATATGAAGTAGGAGGATTTACTTGATAACATTTAAGGCCCATTTATACCATGTGCATTGGGTTGTATTTCCATTAGGCCACATTTTCACCAAAATGATGTGTGTATTTTCATGCTGCATTTAAACACAGTGCATGGCATTACATTATAGCAAAGCATTTTAACTCCTGTAATGCAAGTGGTGTGAGTCCAGCCTATAATTGATTTTTTAGGTAGACCTATAGACAATATAGTTAATGGCAAATTTTGTTGATCTGAAAAATCAAATCTAAATCTAAAATGTGTGTGCCTATACCTCTGCAGGTGGAATTATTGGGATTAGGATATCCAATACAAATGTCAATGCTACTTAGAAGGAACAATAGACTGGCTCCACTACTTTTCCTATTTTCCAACAAATTACTATTTTTTTATTCATGTCTATTAAGAATGACAGATATGTATAGATACATGTATTGTTACATGTTTATGTGTGCAGAATACTGGGCGAGGATTATGTTTTGCAAGAGCACTACCACTTTTGTTGGATTTCTGTTGTGTGCTGAAATGTAAGTACTACAGAGACCTATTTCAGATAAATCAAATTTCCTGAGAGGAAACAGGAGAATTGAATACTTACTTTTCCATAATTTTCCTTTCCTGGTGCCTATCCATGGCAGCTTACCTATGGTTGGTTGCTCTGCCCACAACCAACCCACAGGACTACAAATCTACAAAAAGACCGGGGTCCCCCCACTCTATTCTTGTAAATATCCTTAAAAACTGTAGATGTTAGAAAGGAAATGGGAGGGGGTTTGCTGTCATGGATAGACACAAGGAAAGGAAAACTACAGAAAGGTAAGTATTAAATTTTTCAGTTTCCTGGCGCCTCATGACAGCATACCTATGGTAAATAACATAATCCTCTTGGGTTAGCAGATTTTGCAGCCTTAGGAGAACCAGGGGTTTGCATAGAGATAGATGGGTCAAGATCGTAAACCATGGCCTTTTCGGCCAGTAGGGAATTATCGCTAAAATGGTCACCTTCTCTTCCACCAGGCATTGCAGGAATCTCAAAATCAACAGGACTAGGAGAAAAGCACATCCATTTTTGAAATCCCATGGTTGGGCTAGAGCATCCACCCCCACATACTTTTGGGATGCATACCTCGTGAAAAACAGGGGTGGCTTGACATTCAGCAGGGAAGCAAAAAGATCTACCTGAGGGGACCCCACTTCTGACAGATGCACTGGAATACTTATTGGTCTAGAGACTACTCATTGTTGTCGGCAAGTCCCTGGACAGCAAGTTCGCTAGCTGATTCTGGAAGGCTGGAATATAGGAGACCTTGAGTTTGGCCAAGTTCTTCTCTGCCCAAAACAAGATCAGGGCTACTTCCCCCAAAAAAGATCTACTGTGAGTCCCGCCCTGTTTCTGTACACTGTTTTCCATCTGTAACAAGCAAGACTTCCTTCTGAGATGTGGGGCCAAGTGGTTTATAACCATCCAGGCAGCTCTCAGATCCAGGATGTTGGAGACTACATTTGATGTGTTGAACTGCTACATCCCCTAAATCATTCTGCCTTTGCAGTAGGCATCTCAACCTAACCAACTTGCATCAGATGTCAGGATGGTCCAGGAGGTAGGGCCAAGGTGGCAGTGGTTTAGAAGGTTTTGTGATCTTGTCCTCCACCACAGACTAACCTTCATTTCCAGAGCTATTATAATCTCTTGCGATACAGATTTCTTCATCCATTGCGATAGAAACCAGCGTTGGAATGTCCAAAAATGCCATCGGGCCCACTTCAACATCGGAATACAGGAAGAGGAAGACCCTAGGAGACAGGCATTCTGATGCTGACATGAGCTTGCTCGCCAATGCTCATGTCACTTTCTTTTTGATCACGGTACCTGCTTTGCTGGAAGTGACACTGACCGTTCCTGGGCATTGAATGGGAATACATACACCATCCTTTACATGGGAATGAACTGGCTCTTGGTGTGATTGATCAACCATCCAAAACTGATCAAGGTTTATATCAAGTTAATTATATCCCATTAATAAATTAAATTAAAGATGAGTTGAGAAGACTCTCAGGAGAATGGGTCTCATGGATTGGACGTATAAATTTGGTTAAGATGGTAATAGTCCCAAAAATCCTGTATGCGCTTTAAATGCTCCCAATAAATTTATCCGGATCCTTTTTTAGGATAATAAGAAAATTGCTAACGAGATTTATATGGGATACTAAGAAACCAAGAATTAAGTATGAAACTTTATGTAACAAAAGGGAGAAAGGAGGATTAAATCTGCCAAATATTAGGAAATATTATATATCAGTGTTATTATCACGGGTGGTTGAATGGACACATAATTCACAAGAGAAAAGTTGGGTAAAAATGGAAAGTATAATAAGTAATGTACAACTGGAGAAGATCATTTGGCTCCCACTAAAATATTGGGTAATGGATGAAAGAAATAGTAGCACGTTGACAACGGAGGTGTTGAGAATTTGGGATGGTTTGCACAAGTCTATGGGGTGGAACTATAATTCACTATTGTTGCCATTGGTGGACACAGAATTTTTCCCTCCTGGGAGAGAGAAGGTTTCAGGAAAATGGTTTAAAGATAGGAATGCACGTTTGGGAGATATAGTAGATAAAGGGAAGATATGCTCTTTTCAGGAATTAAAGAGTAAATTTGTTGCACTAGATGAATTGAGATATAGTCAATTAAGACATTTTGTCTCAACACTCCCCCAGTCACTGAGGATGTCAGAAAACATGCTACCATTTGAAAAACTGTTGAGTTCGAAGATGAGTTGCGAGCATATCATATCTAAGATTTATAAGATCTTATCTGAACTCATGGGAGCTGGAATTCCAACATTTTTAGTGAAATGAAAAAGAGAATTGGGTACAAATTTAAATGAACAACAAAAGAATAAAGTGTTTAAATTAATACACGGGGTGAGGAATATGAACATAGCTGAAATGAACTATAAATGTGTGTCTAGATGGTATTGTACACCGCATGTAGCACATAAACAGGGAGAAGAAATATCACCATTGTGCTGGAGGGGATGTGGGGTATTAGGGACAATGGCTCACATTTGATGGGAGTGTCCAAAAATACAGGTATTTTGGCAAGAAATAATTCAAAATATACAGGAGATGTGGGGGACTCCAATCCAGAAGGACGCGTGGGTGTGCCTCTTTTATAAAACAGAGATGTCAGTAAAACTATAAAAACAGAATATTATACCATCTGCTTGGTGCGGCAAAAAGCTTAATTCCTAAATTTTGGCAGACCCAGGATCCCCCAACAATGAAGGATTGGATAGATAGAATTGAATATATTAATCACTTCAAGTCCAGACACTTTTACCCCCTTCCTGTCCAGGCCAATTTTAAGCTTTCAGCACTATCACACTTTGAATGACAATTGCATGGTCATGCAACACTATACCAATATACATTTTTTTAGCATTTTTTTGAGACAGATAAAGCTTTATTTTGGTGGTATTTATTCACTACTGGGATTTTTTTTTTTTTTTTTTGCTATGTAAATGAAAAAGTCCAAAAATCTTCAAAAAAAGTGTTTTTCTTATAAAAGTTTGCAAATAAATAATATTTCATCATAAATCTTGGCCAAAATTTATTCTGTTATCTTTTTAGTAAAAAAATAACCCAAATTAGTTTATAACCAAAAATTATAATTTTTAAAACTTTTTTTACATTTTTATTTAGTTTTTTAATTTTATTATTTATGATTTTTTTTAACATACTGTCACCCTAGCAGTACAGTGTCACTACTTGTGGGGGGTGATGAAGATTTTTTTTTCTTTTTACACTGGTTGCTTTTACACCCATAAAGGCTGTAAAAGCAATAATTTCTCCTGCATTCTTGCAGCCATTGAGAACTACTGTGTGAGCTGTGATTGGTCACAGCTTGTCAGATGGTACAAGGCTGTTGTGAATAGCCTTGTACCATGTGACCTCTGTGATCATTCACAGATTTCACACGTAGTAAGCAATGATGTCAGAAGTGACATCTTGCTTACTACTCTGCATGTGATCACTGATTGGCCAATCAGTGATCACATGATCGGGACCTCACACAGAGGTCCCGTATGACAATCGGTGTTCCACTGTGTCCGGAGGACACAGCGGGCACCAGATCGTGGTGTTGCGCGTTTCCAGAGAGCACGCACAAGCAGGGGGTGAGGAGGCAGTTTATAAATGGCCACCCGACCCTGCACTGCCACCGTTTGGCCATTTATATACAACGGCCGGACAGGAAGTGGTTAATAAGATGTAGGAAATGTGTCATATTGAGGAGGAGAAAGTGGAAGTATTTAGAGAAAAATGGAGTAGGTGGTATGATTTTAAAACATAGGAAAAATACTTAAAAATGAGGGGTGATTTAGTAGTAGAGTTGAAGAATTAAAATGGTTTTAAAAGATTTATAGAAATGGGTTGGTTGACAAGAGGGGAAAGAGAAGTTTAAGACTGGAATGGACAAGGGCTCTTCTGGGGGGGGGGGGGGGAGGGTTTGGGGGGGTGGAATAGTGGTAAAGTGGGTGTATTTGATGCGATAAAGTTATAATATTGTTATTTATGTTATTGTTATATGTATTGTTTCTTTTTTCTAAAGAAAATTAATAAAATATATAATAAAAAAAAAAATGATCAAAGTATTAATGATTGGAGGTGGATCCTCAGAACCTTGCTGTCCTGGAAAAGGATTAGGATGTCATCCAAATAATGTAGCACTTGAATTCCCTTTTCCTGAAGAGGGCTAAGATTGCTACCAAAACTCTGTGAATGTCCTTGGTGCTGTTGAAATGCCGAAGGGTATACACTGGAACTGCAGGTGAAATTCGTCCACTTTGAATCTTAGGTAAGGTTGGAAGTTGCAATGGATCAGTATGTGCAGATAGGCATCCTGGATGTCTATAGAGGTCATCTATTACCTGGGCTGGATGGCTAAGTTGACTGTATTGAGCAATTCCATTTTGAAACATTCTAGGAGGATTAATCTGTCTAGCTTTTTCAAGTCTCCAACCTCCAGACTTCTTGCATACCATAAATACCAGAGAATAAAAAATTTCTCTGACACTGGGGCTGGAACCACTGCCTGTTGTTGAATAAGTGTTTGAACATCCTGGCATACCTAGAAATGGTCCCGCTTGACTGTGGAGACTGCCCACTCATCTGTACAGCCCTCCATTCAAACCTGAGCAAATGCACTGAGGCGAGCACCCACCAGACCAGCTTGGGTGGACAAGGAATCAAAAGGACTTCTGACCCTATTGCATGAAGGAGGTTGCCTTTGACTTCACCATTTTTAAGAAGATGGCCTGTGAACCATTCCAGCCCCTCCTGTACTCTCTGGCCAATGTGTTCTGGCCTCCTTTGACTTTTGCTGGAATATGGCCCTTGTCGCAAACTTCCTCTTTCTACTTCTGACCTGGGGTATAAGGCCACTCTACCCCCCAGTGATTCTATTGATTGCAGTGTCCAACTTTTCACCAAACAGGGCCTTGCCATCATAGGGTATCTGTCACTATGTTTGTTCGGAGGAGGAGTCCGCCGACCATAACTTAGTGCTCTTCTCGCCATCATATGGTATCTATCACTATGTTTGTTTGGAGGAGGGGTCCGCCGACCATAACTTAGTGCTCTTCTCACTCTGATCTTGCTGTCAGGGACCCTGGGCTTCGCGGCGGTATGTGGGGCGGCGCATGCGCAGAACGCCAACGCGCACTGGCCGGCGGGCGGTAGGACCTGGGCGACCGCGGCAATAGCGGCAGCCGTGCATGCGCACTTATGATTGCGGACATGTGCCTGGCATCAATGGCAGCGCAGGGCACGCTATTTAAACGAGCTGGGGGTATGTAATATTGCCATTTGGTCTTTATTACCTGTTCCTGCATTCTGTCAGTGAAGTATTCCCGTTGCCGACCTCTGCTTTTTCCTGACCCTGCTGACTGTCTCCTGCTTGATCCCTAGCTTGTCCTGACTACCCTCCTGCTTGCTCTTATGATTTGATCTCCTGTTGCTGAACTTTGGCTTGACCTGACTATTCTCTGTCTGCTCCTCTGGTACCTCGCTGCCCGCACGTTACCGTCCTGGCCTGCCTGACTACGCTATACCTAACGGTCTCCCATCCATCCGCACGGATCCAGTCCCTGCTGCCAGGCCTGCCAGCCTCTTCACGTCAGGCTCTATTCCTTGCATACCTCTGACGGTACCCTCTACCATAGCCGGACGTACTCAGGGGTCGCGACCTGGTCTCAGTCTTCTCCAAGTCCATCCCCACCATCAGGGGCCCTGGTGAACAAACAGATTGGGACTTATACTCCGTGCCCTGAGGAACCCCGCGCTGTGGGCAGCTAGAGATACCGCCAGGCGGTGGCTGACACTAGCATAGCACTTCAGATGTTTATGGCAGCTTCTGCGACAAATCTGAGGCTAGATTAAGCTCATTCAAGACCTTGATGATCTGGACAGATTCTATACCTTACCCAAGGGCTAGCTCTATATTGTGAGTCCAAGCTCTGGTTGCCTTGGATACTGAGGTCAGAGCCACAGCTGGCTTGCAGGCTCCTCCTGCTGCCTGATACGCCTGCTTCAGAACATCTCTGAAGGAGACCACATTTTCTAAGGGTAGAGTTGTGTTTCAGAACAACCCCATGACCAAGGCATCCACTGAGGACATGGCATCAAACAACTGGGCATTTGCATCCGTTAAGGGGTATAGCTTGTGGAAATGATTATGAACAATCTGCCTCTAATCCAACTTCTTCCATTCATCCAAAACAATGCCTTAATTTCTTCCATAAGAGGGAATGTTGGAGACTTTTTTAAATTAAAAAAATACCTTCCAGACCTTCCAGAAGGGGGTTACGCAGTCTCTTCCCATTGACATGGGAAGACTACAAAAGGCTCAATTACCACATAGTCAAAGGAGGCCGAGCGTCCTTCTGAGGCATCTCCCTCCCCCTCAGAGCTAGTCTCAGTGTCTACTTGATGTGTGGGTATTTCAATGGGCTTTTCACTTGAAGAGGGGCCCGCTATGTCCTGAGACAAGGCTAATTCTCTAATCGAGTCCTTGGTCAATTTTTTCATGATGACTATGGACTCTTGTTTTTCTTTCTGCTTATCCCTAGTTTCATCTAAAAGTCATAACTCACACATCAACAACAGGGAGTGTTTGCCTTCCACAGACCCAACACACTTTATCACCAGGATGAAAGGAACTCCGTTTGCAGACTGGAGTGTTTTGGAGGATGGTGAGACAACTTCTGCAATCTGCAGGATTAGCTGAGAAGAGGAGGACTGCTCTTGCGCGTCTTGGTCTGTTGTGTATGTTCAACCTTTTGAATGACAGTGCGGGCTGCAAAAAATAGGAGAGGAAACAATACACCATCAAGCATGCCCAATGCTCATTTAAAAAAAAAAAAAACTTACCTGATGCAGTGCAGCCCCTTACATGTTGAGGATCTTTTCTACATAGTAATGGACTGCGGGATGCGGCTGGGGAACTGAAAAGACATAAGATGAGCCAGTACAAACATAAAACCCCCTTAAATATACTAAAAGATGTGATAGTAATGAAACCTGTACACATAACCTGTTAGGAAACAAACCTGGCCCCTTTAAAACCAGCTCTATCCCATAGGACCAGAGGGGCAAAGGTACTGCTGATGTAGAGAAAGCCCCACCATAATGCCGGAGGCACTTATATAAAATACATCTTCCATAAAGGCCAGATCTGTAGAGTCTATGGCTAATAGTTTTCCTGTGTACAGATTCTCCCACCTGAGCTGTGGATCTCTCTTGCTCCTCCAGAGTTACCATGGGCCTCTTGGCTGCTTCTCTGATTAATGCTCTCCATGCCTGGCCTGTCAGTTTAGGTGCACAGCCATGTCTTGGTAGGTTTTCAGTTCTTTCCATTTTCAGATGATGGATTAAACAGTGCTCCATGAGATGTTCAAAGCTTGGGATATTTTTTTATAACCTAACCCTTGTATGCCACTTGAGGGTTAGGGACTAATGTGAATGTACAATATATGTAAAGCGCTGTGTAAATTGATGGTGCTATATAAGTACCTGTAAAAAATAAATAATAAATAATAAATAAAAATAACCCTACTTTAAATGCATTCACAACTTTATCCCTGACATGTCTGGTGTGCTCCTTGGCCTTCATGATGCTGTTTGTTCACTAATGTTCTCTAACAAACCTCTGAGGGCTTCACAAAACAGCTGTATTTATACTGAGATTAAATTATACACAGGTGGACTCTATTTACTAATTAGGTGACTTCTGAAGGCAATTGGTTCCACTAGATTTTTTTTAGGGGTATCATTGTAAAGGGGGCTGAATACAAATGCACGCCACACTTTTCAAATATTTGTTTGTAAAAAATTTTGAAAACCATTTATCATTTTTTTCTACTTCACAATTATGTGCCACTTTGTGTTGGTCTATCGCATAAAATCCCCAAAAAATGCATTTATGGTTTTGGTTGTAACATGACAAATATGGAAAATTTCAAGGAGTAGGAATACTTTTTCAAGGCACTGTGTGTATATATATATATATATATATATATATATATATATATATATATACAGTCAGGTCCATAAATATTGGGACATCGACACAATTCTAACATTTTTGGCTCTATACACCACCACAATGGATTTGAAATGAAACAAACAAGATGTGCTTTACCTGCAGACTGTCAGCTTTAATTTGAGGGTATTTACATCTAAATCAGGTGAACGGTGTAGGAATTACAACAGTTTGCATATGTGCATCCCACTTGTTAAGGGGCCAAAAGTAATGGGACAATTGGCTTCTCAGCTGTTCCATGGACAGCTGTGTGTTATTCCCTCATTATTCCAATTATAATGAGCAGATAAAAGGTCCAGAGTTCATTTCAAGTGTGCTATTTGCATTTGGAATCTGTTGCTGTCAACTCTCAAGATGAGATCCAAAGAGCTGTCACTATCAGTGAAGCAAGCCATCATTAGGCTGAAAAAACAAAACAAACCCATCAGAGAGATAGCAAAAACATTAGGCGTGGCCAAAACAACTGTTTGGAACATTTTTAAAAAGAAGGAACGCACCGGTGAGCTCAGCAACACCAAAAGACCTGAAGACCACAGAAAACAACTGCGGTGAATGACCGAAGAATTTTTTCCCTGGTGAAGAAAACACCCTTCACAACAGTTGGCCAGATCAAGAACACTCTCCAGGAGGTAGGTGTATGTGTGTCAAAGTCAACAATCAAGAGAAGACTTCACCAGAGTGAATACAGATAGTTCACCACAAGATGGAAACCATTGGTGAGCCTCAAAAACAGGAAGGCCAGATTAGAGTTTGCCAAACGACATCTAAAAAAGTCTTCACAGTTCTGGAACAACATCCTATGGACAGATGAGACCAAGATCAACTTGTACCAGAGTGATGGGAAGAGAAGAGTATGGAGAAGGAAAGGAACTGCTCATGATCCTAAGCATACCACCTCATCAGTAAAGCATGGTGGTGGTAGTGTCATGGCGTGGGCATGTATGGCTGCCAATGGAACTGGTTCTCTTGTACTTATTGATGATGTGACTGCTGACAAAAGCAGCAGGATGAATTCTGAAGTGTTACGGGCAATATTATCTGCTCATATTCAGCCAAATGCTTAAGAACTCATTGGACGCCGCTTCACAGTGCAGATGGACAATAACCCAAAGCATACTGCAAAAGCAACCAAATAGTTTTTTTATGGGAAAGAAGTGGAATGTTATGCAATGGCCAAGTCAATCACCTGACCTGAATCCGATTGAGCATGCATTTCACTTGCTGAAGACAAAACTGAAGGGAAAATGCCCCAAGAACAAGCAAGAACTGAAGACAGTTGCAGGAGAGGCCTGGCAGAGCATCACCAGGGATGAAACCCAGCGTCTGGTGATGTCTATGCATTCCAGATTTCAGGCTGTAATTGACTGCAAAGGATTTGCAACCAAGTATTAAAAAGTGAAAGTTTGATTTATGATTATTATTCTGTCCCATTACTTTTGGTCCCTTAACAAGTGGCAGGCAGATATGCAAACTGTTGTAATTCCTACACCGTTCACCTGATTTGGATGTAAATACCCTCAAATTAAAGCTGACAGTCTGCAGTTAAAGCACATCTTGTTCATTTCATTTCAAATCCATTGTGGTGGTGTATACAGCTAAAAATGTTAGAATTGTGTCGATGTCCCAATATTTATGGACCTGACTGTATATACACACATATATACACCTTATTCACCACACCACTGTATCCGAAGCTTTGCATCGCACTTGGTGATGTAAGGCTTGGTAGGATGCAGCTGCTCGGCCATGGAAACCCATTCTATGAAGCTCTCTATGCACTGTTGTTGTGTTAATCTGAAGACCACATGAAGTTTGGAGGTCTTTAGCTATTGACTCTGCAGACAGCAACTTCTGCACACTGTGTGCTTCAGCATGTGCTGACCCCGGCTCTGCCATTTTAAGTGGCCTACCACTTGGTGGCTGAGTTGCTGTTGTTCCCAGTTGCGTCCACTTTGTTATAATACTACTAACAGTTGACTGTGGAATATTTATTAGCAAGGAAATTTCACAGATGGACTTATTGCACAGGTGGCAACCTATCACGGTACCACAGTTGAATTCACTAAGCTCCTAAAAGCGACCCATTCTTTCACAAATGTTTGTAGAAACAGTCTGCATGCCTAGGTGCTTGATTTTATGCACCTGTGGCCATAGAGGTGATTGGAACATCTGAATCCAATGATTTGGAGGGGTGTCCCAATACTTTTTCCAATATAGTGTTTATATACAGTAAATATATATAAACCTTATACACCACCGCCGGTCTCTCCACATTACAGCACATGTGCGCGGTGCTTACGTTATGGCACATCCAGTCCCCCACCACTGGAATAGCTGAGTCTCCAGTCCCAGAAGGAGGGGCATTATTATTATTATTATACAGTATTTATAAAGCGCCAACAGTTCGCTCAGCGTTGTACATTACAATGGGAGACAGAACATGCGACAGTACAATAACAATACAATGCGATACACGAGGGGTTCGAGGGCCCTGCTCCTTGGAGCTTACAATCTAGGAGGGAGGGGATAGTGGTACAGGAGGAAATAGCTGTGGGGGATGGAGTGGTAGGAAGAGTGGAGGAGGTCGGGAATTAGCAGGGGGTGTGGTAGGCTTCCCTGAAGAGATGGGTTTTCAGGGTGCGTCTAAAGGAGAGGAGAGTAGGTGATAGTCTGATCGATTGGGGTAGGGAGTTCCAGAGTATGGGTGACGCCCTGGAGAAGTCCTGGAGGCGGGCATGGGAGGAGGAGACTAGGGAACTAGAGAGAAGGAGGTCTTGTGAGGAGCGGAGAGTGCGTGTAGGGTGGTACTTGGATATTAGGTCGGTGATGTAGTTTGGGGCAGTATGATGGACAGCTTTGTATGTCAGTGTTAGGACTTTGAATTTGATCCGTTGGGCAATCAGAATCCAGTGGAGGGGCATGTTTCCAGGTCCCCATACATCCTTCCAACCTTGCGATCTGCAAGGGAAAGGTATAGCTTGAAGGGGGGGTCCAAGGCTACATGTTCCCGGATTCCAACAGAATGCAGATACCTCTCAGAGTCCCGGTTTGCCACGAAGCAGAAGAGGAGATAGAGATCATAGGGAGAGAAAGAGAGGAAATGTTATCTTACCCTCTGTGATCTCTCCTAGCCCCCCAAAAAAGATCTGCAGAAAAACAGGGCTTTCCCTACTTGTTGGCACATTTAGCAGCCTAAGTACCGGGACCTCACTACAGGAGAGCATAAACCTGTAATGGCTGCACCACAATGGTGTGGTAAGGGCTGATATGCGTGATCCTGCAGGCTTGAGGACAGAAAAAAGTATAGAGTGTGAAGGATCCCAGTCTTTCTTTTATAGAGTTAATGTGGTCCTGTGGGTTGGTTGTGGGCAGAGCAACCAACCATAGGTATGCTGCCGTGGAGGCAGCAGGAAATGGAGGCTTTCATTGCTGACTGTCTTTAGAAAATGCTACTTGCCATGCATTGCTGCTGCTAGGAAAAGCAAGTAATTTCTGCCTGCCACCCCTCTCTTTAACCCCGGCCTTGATTGGGCTACAAGTACACAGAAGAACAAGAAGACAGTCTGCAGAACTGTATGCAATGATTAGAGGGTTTATTTAAGTAACATTTATTTAATGGCAAAAATACAACAGGTCTTGGCATTATGATCACCATTTAAATAATAAAACCCCCAATCATAGCATACAGCTCTGTGGATTGTGACCCTGTTTTTAAGTCTTTTGCTAATGCACTGGCTTCAACACTGAGCCACTGAGCCAAAACAAGTATGTAGACCAGAATAATTAGAACAAAGTCAAATGTCCTTATCTGAGAAGTTGGCAATGGCAGCCTGCATGGTCACCTCAGAAATAGTTTCCTTTAACAAGCACAGAAATGTTTGGACTAGATTAGAAAGGCTAAGTGACTTCAAATGGAGATTGGTAGTGTAGGTAGGGTATTGCTTTTCTTTTTAATTACAATACAACCTGAGCACGACAACTTCAGACCGAAACTGACCATATGGGTGTGGAAGTAGACTTTCATAATTTTCTAAACTATATTATAATATTAACAAGGGTTTTTTTTTGTATTTTTCATTCACAAATATGACAGGTAAAGCTGCACAGCAAAAGTGTTACGTGGTCATCACATCACTGGCTTCTAATGCAGTCTAAAGTCCATAATAGACATGTGCGGTTAGTTTCGTTCTGAATCCAAATTTGGATAAAATTTTTGTTTTTCAGAGACTCAGATGTATCTGAATTTCTGAATTACAATAGTAACAAATTTAAATTAATCAGAAATAACAAAATTAAATTTAATCTGAAATACTTCAAATCGATTTTGAAAACAAATTCAAACATACTGCTGATGATTGCCGATTTCCTTCAAAAGACTGTGTGTATTAGTGTTAGAATATAGCCATCTCCTGAAATTCAAATTTCAAAAAGAATGGAATAAAACAATAGAATAGAAAACACTAGAATACAAAATAAAGGATTAGAAAAATAATAGAATAAAATAGAAAAAATATCGCAGTCTTTCGAAATTCAAATTTCAACTAGAAAAGAATAAAATGGAAAGAATATAACTGTCTTCTGAAATTCAAATTTCAGAAAGAATAGAATAAAATAGGATAGAAAAGAAAAAAATAGAACAAAATAGAATAGAATAGAATAAATTAAAGAATAGAAAATAAAGGAATAGAATAGAAAATAAAAAAATAGAATAGAAAGAAAAGAATAGGAAATAAAGGAATATAATACAAAAGAATAGAATAGAATAGCACAGAATAGAAACGAATAGAATAAAAAGAAAGAGAATGAATATGGTCATCTCCCGAAATTCGAATTTTAAATAGAATAGAACCAGCTGTTCTTACAATGAATTTGGATTGATTCAATATATTCATTTCGAATATGAATCAAATTTGATTCGATTTGAATTCTTGGAATCTACTGGAGAAATTCAAATCCGGTCGAAAACAAATAAACTAAACTAAACTAAATGAATTCTGCTATGAATGCAATGAAGCTTAATTAGTAACTTAACAAATCAATCAAAACAAGTTTTTTCATTCTGCACATTTCTAGTCCATAATGCAATTTTTAAGCACCAGTGGATTGGTGGAAGACTAGCAAGATGATGATAGGGAAGCAGTAGGGAGAAAGGGTGATGCAGTGATGCCCAGTAAAATATTTTTACATACCTAACTCAATTTTACTTTTAAAATATTAATGAACTGCAGTTGTGTTGCACCAGGAAGCCTTTGGTGAAAATGCCATGGTTAATGATGTAGCATTATTATTGCTGATAACACCAAAAAGATGGTGTTTCTGGCAATTGAAGAAATCATAGAAAGAAGAGTTCAAGACAGCTGCCAATGTAATGGAACATGAGCTGCAACTAGTGATCAGTTAGGTAGGCACTTCTTGGAATTAGAGATCATTGCTATAAAGGTGATTAAACAGTAGGTAAATAAAAAGAGAACACGTTTTCTAGAGCTTTCTTTTATTTCATTTATGGACCGTGTTTTTTAACAGCTTTCTCTCATATAGGCCATACTTGAAAGTCAATGTTTCCACACCACTGTTTAACTACAGTACCAGTGACTTAATTCCTGAGCCTCTGCCCATTCCTGTATAATTATAGATGTACAGTACATGTGCATATGCGGTAGTAGTAGGGTGTGGTGGCAAAACCCATTTGGCTTCACTTTCTGTTCAGTAGTACCAAACTCTCCGCCAGCCATAAAATGCAAAGCACAGACATGTCTTGATTTAGTGCCAGCATGAACAGTGAGGTCAGCGCCAGAAACTTGTTTCCATGAACTAAGGTAAACTCAACGGCTAACTACAGACACTGACCGCATATTTAATATTACTAATCATTAACTGTTCAAATCCTGAAACGGTAGATGAGGACTGAGCCCACAGTAAAGCTTGAGGTTCATAAGCCTTCATGTAAACGTTTCCACTAAAACACAAATGGCTGCGCATCTAAGGGAACAGACCACACAACACTCAAGACCAAATTTATGCATAGCCAACATAGACCACAGCCTAGGGTGGCAGGGCTGGCCCACACATCATATTATTATCAGTTACACATATCTATATAATAGAAGGTTGCAAATTGTTCTTCTTGCCATGGAAATCAGCAGTTCCTCACTATTAGTAATAATAAACGGGTGTAGTGCTGCTAAATAGTGCCAAAAAAATTTAAATCAAAAGAAATATAAAATAAATTATATATTCAATTAAATAAAACTAAATTTGTTATATATGAATTGAATTTGAACATTATTACCTCTATTAAAAGTGAACCACAAAAATGACCAAAAATAAAATAATGGTGATGATACCACAGATCCTTTTGTGACTAGTTCTCCCAAAAGGTACATACATAGTGCGAGCAATCACAACAAGGGTAATGTAACTGAAGGTAACATCCTCAATTTAACCCATCCAGATACGTATAAGAATGAATCTGTGCACAAAGTCCAAATATCCAAGGGCTACAGTGTCCACTTCTGTCGTGCAAACACACTCCCAAACAGGGGCGGATTGACCATTTGGAAACTCGGGCACTAGTAGGGGGCCCCATGACATGCCCCTGGTACCTTTTTCATATGCTTTTTTGAGTTTGGGCAAGGACACAGGGGTCCCATGATCCCCTATTGCACGGGGGGCCCCATGAGTTGTCAGTCCGCCCCTGCTCCCAAATGACCGTGATACACCTTGGTCCAGCTCTGTGCACTTTATATGCTCACCTCTGATATTGGACTCATACAAATTAAACCATATAGGTCACAGGCCTGTCAACCCTCACTGTGGATACAAAGGAAATCAACCTCTTCTTCTAGGATATCATCCTTCAAGTGGGGGGAAAGCAGTGGACAGTTCCCTTTAGTAGGTCCGGTTTTACATCTCCATACTGAAGAGTGACACTCCCAGGGAAAGAAACAAACATCACCAATAGTGCAATAATATTTGAAATAATGTACACCTTTATTAATACAATATATGCAGTCATAAGTACAGCCAAATAGTCAGCATATTAGTGTTACTCAGTAAGGATCAGGAAAAACTGCAATTCACAGTAATTCACACTGATTTCTAGTTTTGATCAGTACCGGATGTGATGTCTCCCAGCATAGCCTCATAGATCACATGACTTCTTCAGGGATCAGGTCCCATATTCTTTTGGATGTGGGAACACATAGTAGGTGGTAGCAGCAGCACATAACAACATTATAGTGTAGGTGGGCAGATAGCGCACAAGGTATTTATACACTCTTTAGTTCCTCATTATTACTATCCAAGCACAGCTTTTGTATTTTTACAGGCTACCCAGTCAACTGGAATAGGAGCAGAATTGCACAAGACAGTTATCCTATGTGGGCAGGAATTAAAAATTGGCTCTAGGAGCTCTTCAGAGGCAGTGCTTACAATACAGAAAAAATATATTCTCCTATTTAAGTCCTAACATTTTAGCAATGTCATTGGCAAGCCGTTTCACCTAGTTAGGTTTCTCGGGGGTATTCTCATTTGTATGATTGTTATAGCATAGTTCCCTTACTGTGATTGTAATACAGTGGAGCTGCACCATCACTGCAAACTGACACTAAAACCCTAACAAATGAATGACACAGCTCAAAAAGATCACTTTTCATGTATATAAAATTATATATAATGCCAAAATTTGGCCAGAAATTCAAAAAATAATCAAAAAAAATGTTATAACATCCTGTCCTTAACCCATAAAATAATTTTAAAAAACTCCCAAAATGCAATTCATAAGGATACCACCCAAAAATTCAAAATATTTATTTAAATATACCTATGCAAATATACAACATATAATCAGGAGTCCCAGAGGAAGTGGCACATGCCAATACACAGCATTTGGTGTCGCCCCCTTGTCTGATGGCTTGGACATGGCTATAGATTGGTAATTGATTATCCTGGGAGTATGCCAATGCATGAGTCACCTCACTTTGATAATTTGCACATAATGCTACCATTGAGGGACTTTTCCCTTTTAATCTTTCCTCCTTATGTAACACACATCCACATATTTAGTTATCATCATAACATTTTGAAATATATTGCTATGCTAATCATTGTATACTTTGTACCTTTTATATATTTACCATCACTTTTTTATTTTTGACATTCTGTTTTTGGTGAATGCTTTGGATGGCAAGTAGGTTGTTTGGACCTGGTTTCTACACAAATATGATCATGTCTGTTTGAACACCTGTGGGGAACCTTGTTTGACTGTCTAGGTATTTATCTGTTATTTTGTATAGGCCTTGTACGGTATACATTATGTAGTAACTGCTGCATTCATCTATTGCATATTGTTCATATTGATATACAGTACATTTACATGATGGAGTATTTACCCTATTGCATTGTGTAGGTATCTCTTTCTTTCTCTCTCTCTCTAAATCTATACTGTATATACATATACAGTATACTGTATACTCTCTCAGCTATCCTTACTACATGCCTCAGTTGATGTCCCCCTACAGGTTCTCCTGGAACTTCCCAAGGGTGCCCCTGCTTCCATGTCGATGCTTCTCTGGCTGCCTTCTAACCTCCGTCCGGCAGCACTGAGTCTGCTCATGCATCACAGTCTACAAGTCTGGAACTCTGTGCGGTACTCTGGGGGTCTCATGTTGTCTTTTCTGCCCTTGCTCCCCATTATAACGCTCTCTTCCCATGGCATATAAGGTACTGTTCCGTTGGTACTGGGTTCTAACCTATATGACCTGTGCAAACTCATCTTACAGTGACTGTTGCTTTCAGGGTTGTGGCCTGGGGATATTTTGCATACTTGGTGGACATTCCCTCAATTAGTCAGGTTTTGATCCTGTGTGTTTGGCCTCCTCTTTACTTTATTTCACTTGGCCATACGTAGAGAGGCTGAGTTTGCTTTACTACATTGCCCCATACCTGGTTTATATGCTCATCAGCGGAGACTTGCTTCCTACCTTTTCTTTTCAGCCACCAGAACGATAGCCCAAGCCTGGAAAAAACTATCTTTCCCCTTTCAAGGGTTGAGAGATCATATGACTGCCATGATGCTCAATGAGCAGATGTCTAGTATTCGCTAAGTTCCTTAAAGTCTGGGAACCATGGTTGATGTACGCCTTTCCCACTCTCCCCCGAGCCAGTTTGGGCTCACTCTGATGGGTAGTCCCGCTGCTCCCGAGATCGGTCTTATGACTCGCGGACCCTATGAGGTGTATTACATTACTGCTGCTGTGTCCGTTTCTGACTGCTTTACATTACCACTGTTATGCAATCTTTGCCTCTGTGTGCCTAATCCTGTTATGAATGTGATTGCTAGCCCCTGTGTGGGCAGACCACTTGCCTGTTCCTTACGTGTTAAAACCAATAAACACTATTGAAATAGAAAATTGATTGTTTTAAAAGTACTAATAAATATATGTTTAATTCTATTAACTATTTATACTTTAATTCTTGAGAGTAAGTGTGTAAATTGGGGTAGGCTGTTAGGGGCCCCAGTGCATTACATTGTCCAGGGGCCCATGATGCTATTGAGATGGTCCTGCAAGGGGGTTTAAAAACTGGTACAGCTGTGTACATTCTACTCCTGTCACAAAGTACTAACCACAATTTGGTTGCTAAAGCAGTTGCATCAATGACAAACTTTAAAGTACCGTGGTGAGAGACGCTATCCCTAACTGCCTGTTCTTCATGAACTGCTAAAGATTCTTGAAACTGTCTGGCATTTTCCTATGGAACAAAACATCCACATCCAAAATAATAAGTCAGCACTTTGATCCTGAATGCTGAACAGATGTTCGCTAATTATAGTCTGTAATAATCATTATTTACTTTCAATAGTTTTTCATTAAAGGATTACAATAAAAGACGTAGATTACAAAGAATATGGCTCATCATTTCACATTGCAATTGCAGAAGGTATTGAGAGTGACCATTGAGGCAAAACAGTGCAAATTCTGAGTAGAGATATACAGTGCCATTTAAGGTGCAGGGAAGAGAGAGAAAGGAGATAAACAAAGTTGCAAGTTTCTGGAGTACAGTTTTAGTTTTAAAGCTCAGAGAAAAAGAAATCTGGCATTCCATTAGACTGGCAATAAAAGCGACCAATAAGGAGTTAATTTACAAATGCAGAAAGTGGATACAAAGATTCCAGACCCTGTTGAATTGTTCTTGTTTATCCTTTACAGAACTGGACAATTTTTCATGAACCATGGTCTATGAAAGTTTATCTATGGTAGTGGCTATGGAAACCGATGATGTCTTCCAGGACTATGCTATTGATATTTTCGCAATCAGAGAGGTTAGATATGGGTTCATTTAAAAGGGCCACAAGCAGGTCAATGTTTAGTTTAAGAGTCAAGACTGGGTAATTTGAGAACTTGCCAATTGTCAGATTTGGCTTTTCGTTTCTCCCCTTTATTGTGTCATACCAATACAAACAAAAGAAATAAACATGAGAATGCCTAAACGTTTGTAATGCAACAACATTCTGGGCAAAGTGGTGCAAAATGCAGGGGTGCCAATATTTTTGGCCATGACTGTATAATACATTCCTTCTGTGTATGCTATATTGCAGAGACCTTATTTTATCTATTCCTTTGACTGAATATGTATAGAAAGCTGCATGTCTTTGTCAGCATTGATGTTGTTACTTTATGACAAAAGCAGAAATAACTCCTCTAAGTGTTGTACTGCAGATATGTTTATTAGGGCAAAAAGGTGGGGTTCACACGTGGTAACAACAGGCACATCAGAGACAAAAGATTGGGTTCTGTATGGCTATAGATGAATGCCGTGAGCCGTTCTTGGAAACTTGGAATCCCTGTATGGATGTGGGAAGCTCCGATGGGCAGTGGAGCGCAACGTGGACTGCATTGCCTGCAACCTCGAATCACTAAAACTGAAGCCTCATTTATGCTGAGAGACTGTTTGTCAGGGCTCCCAGGTATGACCAGAGGTGTGTGACTGAAGCAGGGAAACGCAGACCTCAGATATGTTATAAACAATATAATTTATTAACACTAACAGTACAAACATAAACGCAGTGCAATACTAAACATAATACAGTGCAAACAAACCAAACCAAACCACCCACAGATAACAGTATATACAAGCAAGCGTCGTCAGGCAGGCCGGGTCAATATCAATTGGGCAGGTAGGTACAGGGGGAGCAAGCGGAGAATGGTCGGGGTCACAGGCCAGGTTCAGCAGGTAGCAAGCAGCATAGTACAGAGGGTCAGGCAGAGGGATGGTCCGGGTCACAAGCCAGGGATCAGAACAGGTAGCAAGCAGCGTAGTACAGAGGGTCAGACAGAGGGATGGTCAGGGTCACAAGCCAGGATCAGAGCAGGAGAAGTCAGCAAAGGAACAGAAACAGGATGCAGGACAGATACAGGGCCCAGGACAAACACAACACCAAGGCAGAGTCTGCAAGTCTGGCCATCCCTTAAATACCCCAGCATCATCAGTTCCAGGTGTTAGCTGGCTGAAAGGTTGAGTCTCTGATTGCTGGGAGCACCCGCTGGCCAGCCCTGGTACTGCAGATCAAAAGGCAGGTGAGTCCCACCATTGCTGGCCAGTCCATTCCTAACAGTACCCCCCCCTCAAGGAGCGGCCTCAGGACGCTCCAAACAGTCCTAGCTGGGCAAAATGTTCCACCGCCCGGGTCTGGCAACTGGCGGGATATCAAAGACTGGCACACCGGGCAGGACTCCAGGCAGCGGCACACCGGGCTGGACTCCGGGCAGAGGCACATCGAGCAGAGGCACACCGGGCAGAGGCACATCGGGCTGGACTCCGGGCAGAGGCACATCGGGCAGAGGCACATCGGGCAGGACTCCGGGCAGAGGCACATCGGGCAGAGGCACATCGGGCAGGACTCCGGGCAGAGGCACATCGGGCAGAGGCACATCAGGCAGGACTCCAGGCAGAGGCACATCGGGCAGAGGCACATCAGGCAGGACTCCAGGCAGAGGCACATCGGGCAGGACTCCAGGCAGAGGCACATCGGATTACCAGGCGAAGCAGCAGGCAGCGGGCCACCAGGCGGAGCAGCAGGCACCGGGCCCCCGGGCGGAGCAGCAGGCACCGGGCCCCCGGGCGGAGCAGCAGGCACCGGGCCCCCGGGCGGAGCAGCAGGCACCGGGCCCCCGGGCGGGGCTACAGGCACCGGGCCCCCGGGCGGATCAGCAGGCACCGGGCCCCCGGGCGGGGCAGCAGGCACCGGGCCCCCGGGCGGGGCGACAGGCACCGGGCCCCCGGGCGGGGCGACAGGCACCGGGCCCCCGGGCGGGGCAACAGGCACCGGGCCCCCGGGCGGGGCGACAGGCACCGGGCCCCCGGGCGGAGCGACAGGCACCGGGCCCCCAGGCGGGGCGACAGGCACCGGGCCCCCAGGCGGGGCGACAGGCATCGTGCCCCCAGGCGGGGCGACAGGCATCGTGCCCCCAGGCGGGGCGACAGGTCTCGGGCCCTCAGGCGGAGCGGCGGGCGCCGGACCCCCAGGTGGAGCGACAGGTCTCGGGCCCTCAGGCGGAGCGGCGGGCGCCGGACCCCAGGTGGAGCGACAGGTCTCGGGCCCTCAGGCGGAGCGGCGGGCGCCGGACCCCCAGGTGGAGCGACAGGTCTCGGGCCCTCAGGGGGAGCGGCGGGCGCCGGATCAGGTACCGGATCATCTGGATCAACAGCGGGCATCGAATCAACTGGCCTAATAGGATCGTCAGGCTGGATCAGTTCATCATGCTGGGTAGAGGCATTAGGCCGAGTAGAGGCTTCAGGCCGAGTACAGGCATCAGGCCGAGTACAGGCATCAGGCCGAGGAGAGGCTTCAGGCCGAGGAGAGGCTTCAGGCCGAGGAGAGGCTTCAGGCCGCGTAGAGGCTTCAGGCCGCGTAGAGGCTTCAGGCCGAGTAGAGGCTTCAGGCTGCGTACAGGCATCAGTCTGAACCACGGAAGGCAGGCTCGCCGGTTTGGATACTGGCAGGATGGTATTGGTCGGAAAGAATTTTCGCTTTTTTCTGGTTTTAACTACTGGAGCACTGCAAGTAAACGCAGGTCTGCAAACGAATGGAGCAGCTGGAGACAGAGAAGAACTGGAGGATGGAACAGGAGAGGGAGCAGTTGCTACAGAGGGCTTTTTTACAGGGTTAAAGGCAGGATAGGTGCAGCGAGTGGGAACAGGGTACTGACATGCGGTAGATAGCCAAGTATACTGGGCTGTAACTGGAGGAGCTGGTGGGAATACAGGAGTAGAGTTAGAAGCAGGACTGGGTCTTTGTAAGCTGACTGAGGCTGGGTGCAACAAGTCTGTCCATGTCTGCAGTAGGGGTTGAACAAAGCTGAGCTTACACAAAGCCTGTCTGGTCAATGACTGCACTGCGTTTATACAATCTCTCAGTGTCTGTGGTGAACATGTGGAATAACGCTCCAGAAAGTAACCCACATCATCCTCTAATAACCACACCAGGGACTCTACCTGGTCTGCACTAAATGGTGGCAAAAATTCATCCCTGCATTCGGGGGAACCAGATGAAACCAATTCTGCACAAACCTCAATCAATGGCTGCACCTCAGAGAACACTGTGCCCTGATCTACTAGAACATGAGCGAGCCGTATACATTCTAGCAATTCATCCCGGGGATACTCCTTCAGAGTTTGATAAGCATACTCCCTGTCATCAAACACTAGCAGATATAAATACTCAACCTCCTCAAGATCCATCCTTCCCATCAACAAGCCAAGATGGCTTCCCTGTGCAGCCACTTCTGGTCAGGATTGGCCTTGGTGTAATGTCAGGGCTCCCAGGTATGACCAGAGGTGTGTGACTGAAGCAGGGAAACGCAGACCTCAGATATGTTATAAACAATATAATTTATTAACACTAACAGTACAAACATAAACGCAGTGC
The DNA here is from genome assembly GCF_062004578.1 of Staurois parvus. NCBI lineage: Eukaryota > Metazoa > Chordata > Amphibia > Anura > Ranidae > Staurois > Staurois parvus. The sequence goes on from NW_028317909.1 coordinate 63,461, forward strand.
AATACTAAACATAATACAGTGCAAACAAACCAAACCAAACCACCCACAGATAACAGTATATACAAGCAAGCGTCGTCAGGCAGGCCGGGTCAATATCAATTGGGCAGGTAGGTACAGGGGGAGCAAGCGGAGAATGGTCGGGGTCACAGGCCAGGTTCAGCAGGTAGCAAGCAGCATAGTACAGAGGGTCAGGCAGAGGGATGGTCCGGGTCACAAGCCAGGGATCAGAACAGGTAGCAAGCAGCGTAGTACAGAGGGTCAGACAGAGGGATGGTCAGGGTCACAAGCCAGGATCAGAGCAGGAGAAGTCAGCAAAGGAACAGAAACAGGATGCAGGACAGATACAGGGCCCAGGACAAACACAACACCAAGGCAGAGTCTGCAAGTCTGGCCATCCCTTAAATACCCCAGCATCATCAGTTCCAGGTGTTAGCTGGCTGAAAGGTTGAGTCTCTGATTGCTGGGAGCACCCGCTGGCCAGCCCTGGTACTGCAGATCAAAAGGCAGGTGAGTCCCACCATTGCTGGCCAGTCCATTCCTAACACTGTTACTATACACCTTATTTTTACCATCTTCCTAAAATTCGTGAAACCCTTGAGAATCCACCCAGTCGGCCCATCATGTCTGCGATGGATAGCATCACCACAGGCTTGTCACAGTATATAGACTTATTCTTACAACCGTTGGCCCAAATTCTATGGTCATATATTTGAGATAGCATTAATTTACTTGAATAATTGGAACCATACAAATGGGAACCATACTACTTGTGGGTATCCCTTGACATGAAATCCCTTTATACATCCATCCCTCACGACATAGGTATTCTGGCATTACATTTTCTCTTCCAGGATTGCATGTTGAAACCTAAACAAGCAGACTTCATTGTTAAAGCAACTCAGTTTTGCCTTACGTATAATTATTTTAAATTTGATAGTTTTTACTTGCAAATCGATGGCACGGCCATGGGAGCTAAATTTGCTCCATCATAAGCTAATTTAGTTATGGGGTACTAAGAATTTCTTTTTATCTGGCAGCATAATCCTTCTGCCCCCCATCTGATTTATTATGGTCATTACATCGATGACATCTTGATCATCTGGGATGGCCCCCCCTGGTCAATGATTTTGTCTCACATTGTAACAATAACTCGTTTGGATTGTCTTTCACTTCTGTACATAATAGTGAATCACTAGCATTTTTAGATTTGGAATTGGGACATGACCATAACAATGTTTTTGCCAAGAACTACCCTAGCCCACGGCAGGGAACTCTTACTTGCATTATAACAGCTGCCACTACCTATCTTGGGTAAGAAACATCCCCAAAGGACAATTCTGTTGAATTCTGTCACAGAATTGTACCAGGCAGTCAGATTACATCTCGCAGAGCTCCCTCCCTAAGCAAACATTTCTTGATAAAGGATACCCAGAAGAACTAGTTAATTAGGCTTAGAACACCTATCTCCTTGGTAAACTGGTAAAAATCTCTAACTCTCAAGATGCAAAATCAGTCAGGTTTATTACTAGATATCATAGCCAGTATCGCAAAATGGAATCTATTATAAAAACAAATTAGGGCATCCTCACACAAGATCCCCATCTACAGAACATCATTGATAAGAAAAACATTTTTCACCTATAGAAAAGCTCCCACCCTGAAAAATAAAATAGCCCCCAGTAAATTACGTTCCAAGAAAGCCAGCCACACTAGAGAGTCACCCTGAAAAATAAAATAGCCCCCAGTAAATTATGTTTCAAGAAAGTCAGCCACACTAGAGCATCCCTTTGTTTAATTCCACTCAAAGGTATGTACCATTACCGTAAAGCACTATGTAAAACATGCAACTTCATTAAACACAGCCAAAAAACATTTTCTGTCAAAGGTAACACCTATTACATTGATGATTTCCACTATCTGTCCATTATGCCAATGCTTCAGGGAACATCAGTGACTTATTGAAGACAGCAACAATAAACATAGTGTACCCAGTCATTTCTTAGATGTGCATGACAAATCTACAGCAGGTCTATCAGTATGGGTGCTCGAGGCCATGCCTAGGGATCTCCCTGAGGTAGAATGCTTCTCCAAGCTGTGCCTTTTTGGATTTTAACCTTACATACCCTTTCTCCTGGTGAATTGAACAAAGAAGTAGAAGTAAATAGCATTCTCTATTAAAATATCTTCTAGTAACAACTTCTGTCATTGCTTCTCTGTATACCACTAGAGATGAGCGAATTATTCAAAAATTCGATTCGGCTGATTCGCCGAATTTGAGGAAGAAATTCGATTCGATGCGAATTTATTCGCTGCGAATTTAACTTATAAAAAGGGTTTCTAGGCTTCAGAGAGCCTTTATATTAGTGCAGAACACTGTACCTTTAATTTAAATGCCCTTGGAGATGAGGAAGGAGAAGGAGAAGGATGAGAAGAAGGAGAAGGAGAAGGATGAGAAGAAGGAGAAGGATGAGAAAAAGGAGAAGGATGAGAAGAAGGAGAAGGATGAGAAGAAGGAGAAGGAGAAGGATGAGAAGAAGAAGGAGAAGGATGAGAAGAAGGAGAAGGATGAGAAGAAGGAGAAGGAGAAGGAGAAGGAGAAGGAGAAGGATGAGAAGAAGGAGAAGGATGAGAAGAAGGAGAAGGAGAAGGATGAGAAGAAGGAGAAGGAGAAGGATGAGAAGAAGGAGAAGGATGAGAAGAAGGAGAAGGATGAGAAGAAGGAGAAGGAGAAGGATGAGAAGAAGGAAAAGGATGAGAAGAAGGATGAGAAGAAGGAGAAGGATGAGAAGAAGGATGAGAAGAAGGAGAAGGATGAGAAGAAGAAGGATGAGAAGAAGAAGAAGGATGAGAAGAAGGAGAAGGATGAGAAGAAGGAGAAGGATGAGAAGAAGAAGAAGGATGAGAAGAAGAAGAAGGATGAGAAGAAGGAGAAGGATGAGAAGAAGAAGAAGGATGAGAAGAAGAAGAAGGATGAGAAGAAGGAGAAGGATGAGAAGAAGAAGAAGGATGAGAAGAAGAAGAATGATGAGAAGAATGAAAAGAAGAAGGATGAGAAGAAGGAGAATTCCAAGCCGGCAAAAAGTGTATCTGCAGAGCTCCGCTATTTCTTAGCGGAGCTCTGCAGATACACTTAGCGGAGCTCTGCAGATACACTTTTTGCCGGCTTGGAATTCTTCTTATTTTCATCCTACTTCTTCTTCTTCTTCATCCTCATCCTCATCCTCAGAAGAAGAAGAAGAGGATGAGGATGAGGATGAAGAAGAAGAAGAAGTAGGATGAAAATAAGAAGAATTCCAAGCCGGCAAAAAGTGTATCTGCAGAGCTCCTCTATTTCTGACAGATACACTTTTTCCCGGCTTGAAATTCTTCTTATTTTCATCCTACTTCTTCTTCTTCTTCTTCATCCTCATCCTCTTCTTCTTCTTCTGAGGATGAGGATGAAGAAGAAGAAGAAGAAGAAGAAGAAGTAGGATGAAAATAAGAAGAATTCCAAGCCGGCAAAAAGTGTATCTGCAGAGCTCCGCTAAGTGTATCTGCAGAGCTCCGCTATTTCTGACAGTTCTCTGACATTCACATTAACAGCGGTTGAAACATTGTATCTATTTGTTTCCATAAATGGAAACAAATAGATACAATGTTTCAACCGCTGTAAAATGTGAATGTCAGAGAACTGTCAGAAATAGCGGAGCTCTGCAGATACACTTAGCGGAGCTCTGCAGATACACTTTTTGCCGGCTTGGAATTCTTCTTATTTTCATCCTACTTCTTCTTCTTCTTCATCCTCATCCTCAGAAGAAGAAGAAGAGGATGAGGATGAGGATGAAGAAGAAGAAGAGGAAGAAGAAGTAGGATGAAAATAAGAAGAATTCCAAGCCGGCAAAAAGTGTATCTGCAGAGCTCCTCTATTTCTGACAGATACACTTTTTCCCGGCTTGGAATTCTTCTTATTTTCATCCTACTTCTTCTTCTTCTTCTTCATCCTCATCCTCAGAAGAAGAAGAAGAATGAAAAGAAGAAGAATGAAAAGAAGAAGAAGAAGAATGAAAAGAAGAAGAAGAATGAAAAGAAGAAGAAGAAGAATGAAAAGAAGAATGAGAAGAATGAAAAGATTCTTCTTCTTCTTCTTTTCATTCTTCTTTTCATTCTCTCTCTTCTTTTCATTCTTCTTCTTCTTTTCATTCTTCTTTTCATTCTTCTCATTCTTCTTTTCATTCTTCTCATTCTTCTTCTCATTCTTCTTTTCATTCTTCTTCTCATTCTTCTTTTCATTCTTCTTCTTCTTTTCATTCTTCTTTTCATTCTTCTCATTCTTCTTTTCATTCTTCTTCTCATTCTTCTTTTCATTCTTCTTCTTTTCATTCTTCTTTTCATTCTTCTTCTTCTTCTTTTCATTCTTCTTCTTCTTTTCATTCTTCTTTTCATTCTTATCATTCTTCTTTTCATTCTTCTAATTCTTCTTTTCATTCTTCTTCTCATTCTTCTTTTCATTCTTCTTCTTCTTTTCATTCTTCTTTTCATTCTTCTCATTCTTCTTTTCATTCTTCTTTTCATTCTTCTTCTCATTCTTCTTTTCATTCTTCTTCTTCTTTTCATTCTTCTTTTCATTCTTCTTCTCATTCTTATTTTCATGAAGAAGAAAAGAAGAATGAGAAGAATGAAAAGAAGAATGAAAAGAAGAAGAATGAAAAGAAGAATGAGAAGAAGAATGAAAAGAAGAATGAAAAGAAGAATGAGAAGAATGAAAAGAAGAAAGAGAAGAATGAAAAGAAGAATGAAAAGAAGAAGAAGAATGAAAAGAAGAATGAAAAGAAGAAGAAGAAGAAGAATGAAAAGAAGAAGAAGAAGAATGAAAAGAAGAATGAAAAGAAGAAGAAGAATGAAAAGAAGAAGAAGAAGAATGAAAAGAAGAATGAGAAGAATGAAAAGAAGAAGAAGAAGAATGAAAAGAAGAATGAAAAGAAGAAGAAGAATGAAAAGAAGAAGAAGAAGAATGAAAAGAAGAATGAAAAGAAGAAGAAGAATGAAAAGAAGAAGAAGAATGAAAAGAAGAATGAAAAGATTCTTCTTCTTCTTTTCATTCTTCTTCTTCTTTTCATTCTTCTTCTTTTCATTCTTCTCATTCTTCTTTTCATTCTTCTCATTCTTCTTCTCATTCTTCTTTTCATTCTTCTTCTCATTCTTCTTTTCATTCTTCTCATTCTTCTTTTCATTCTTCTTTTCATTCTTCTTCTTCTTTTCATTCTTCTTCTTCTTCTTTTCATTCTTCTCATTCTTCTTTTCATTCTTCTTTTCATTCTTCTTCTCATTCTTCTTTTCATTCTTCTTCTTTTCATTCTTCTTTTCATTCTTCTTCTCATTCTTCTTTTCATGAAGAAGTAAAGAAGAATGAGAAGAATGAAAAGAAGAAGAATGAAAAGAAGAATGAGAAGAAGAATGAAAAGAAGAATGAAAAGAAGAATGAGTAGAATGAAAAGAAGAATGAGAAGAATGAAAAGAAGAATGAAAAGAAGAAGAATGAAAAGAAGAAGAAGAATGAAAAGAAGAATGAAAAGAAGAAGAAGAAGAATGAAAAGAAGAAGAAGAAGAAGAATGAAAAGAAGAATGAAAAGAAGAAGAAGAATGAAAAGAAGAAGAAGAAGAATGAAAAGAAGAAGAAGAAGAAGAAGAATGAAAAGAAGAATGAGAAGAATGAAAAGAAGAAGAAGAAGAATGAAAAGAAGAATGAAAGGAAGAAGAAGAATGAAAAGAAGAATGAAAAGAAGAAGAATCTTTTCATTCTTCTCATTCTTCTTTTCATTCTTCTTTTCATTCTTCTTCTTCTTTTCATTCTTCTTCTTCTTTTCATTCTTCTTTTCATTCTTCTTCTTCTTCTTTTCATTCTTCTTCTTCTTTTCATTCTTCTTTTCATTCTTCTTTTCATTCTTCTTCTTCTTCTTTTCATTCTTCTTTTCATTCTTCTTCTTCTTTTCATTCTTCTTCTTCTTCTTTTCATTCTTCTTTTCATTCTTCTCATTCTTCTTTTCATTCTTCTCATTCTTCTTTTCATTCTTCTTTTCATTCTTCTTCTCATTCTTCTTTTCATTCTTCTTCTTCTTCTTCTTTTCATTCTTCTTTTCATTCTTCTCATTCTTCTTTTCTTCTTCATGAAAAGAAGAATGAGAAGAAGAATGAAAAGAAGAATGAAAAGAAGAAGAAGAATGAAAAGAAGAATGAGAAGAAGAATGAAAAGAAGAATGAAAAGAAGAATGAGAAGAATGAAAAGAAGAATGAAAAGAAGAAGTATTCCAGTACAGCAAAAAGTGTATCTGCAGAGAGCTCCGCTATTTCTGACAGTTCTCTGACAGTTCTTTCACATTTACAGCGGTTGAAACATTGTATCTGTTTCCGAATAAAAACATCTGTATCCTAAATGGAAACAAATAGATACAATGTTTCAACCGCTGTACATGTGAAGGAAGTGTCAGAGAACTGTCAGAAATAGCGGAGCTCTCTGCAGGGACACTTTTGCCGGCTGATCGGGAAAAATCCGATTCGCGCACCCGAAGTATGCTAATATTCGGATTCGCCGCGAATCAAATTTTTCCTGAAATTCGAAACGAATTCCACTTCGCCTGGTTCGATTCGCTCATCTCTATATACCACCTTTATCTCATTCGCTTGCAAGCGTTTACTGTGCATGTTTTTTGCCACCTTTACCACACACGAGTACATACTCCTAATAGTATTCTTTATACCATTCCTAGGTTGGGTGTGTGTATATATATAATATTATCTGGGGATGAATTGTTGCTAGATCTTGTAAGTATTAATTGATATATAGAAGTCAATAATTCTATTTTCATTTTTATAATATTTTTTTTATCATTTTCTATCTTTACCTTTCACTGTCCAAATATCTAATATCTATATCTCATCTCCTTGGTGTATAATATCATCATCATTATGGTTTCATATTTTGTATCGTTTTCACTAGAGATGAGCGAATCGAAGTATCCGAAGTGGAATTCGAGTCGAATATCGGAAAAATTTCGATTCGTGCCGAATCCGAAAAATAGCCTAATTCGGACGCGCGAATCGAAATTTTTCAGAAAATGGCGGCTGACATGTGCGGCGACCGAGCGGGGATGTCTGGGAAGGCGCGCAGACAAGGCGCGCTGACCCATAATGCATTCCTCAACTACATGTGATCGCATCAGCCTGTCAGCAGCCAGCCAGCCAGCACTGTGTAATGGTCGAGCTATAAATAGCGGCCATTTTGGAATTCTTCATTTGCCTGCAGTTATTGAACAGAGGCAGACCGCTCTGTACTAGGGACAGGGACAGAGTTAGGGCCACAGAAACGATAATTGGGGACAGAGAAAAGTTACTTAGGGACAGAGAACCATTACTCAGGGACACAGACTTGTTAATGAGGGCCACAGAATCGTTATTTAGGGACAAAGAAACGCTAGTTAGGGCCACAGAATTCATAATCAGGGACAGACAGAATTGTTACTCAGTGCCAGAGAATTGTTACTTAGGGCCACAGAAACGTTATTAGGGCCACAGAATTGTTACTCAGGGACAGACAGAATTGTTACTGAGTGCCAGAGAATTGTTACTCAGGGACAGACAGAATTGTTACTGAGTGCCAGAGAATTGTTACTTAGGGCCACAGAAACTTTAATTAGGGCCACAGAATTTTTACTCAGGGACAGACAGAATTGTTACTCAGTGCCAGAGAATTGTTACTCAGGGACAGACAGAATTGTTACTGAGTGCCAGAGAATTGTTACTTAGGGCCACAGAAACTTTACTTAGGGCCACAGAATTTTTACTCAGGGACAGACAGAATTGTTACTGAGTGCCAGAGAATTGTTACTCAGGGACAGACAGAATTGTTACTGAGTGCCAGAGAATTGTTACTTAGGGCCACAGAAACTTTACTTAGGGCCACAGAATTGTTACTCGCACAGACACAGAATTGTTACTCGCACAGACACAGAATTGTTACTGAAGGCCACAGAACTGTTACTTAGGGCCACAGAATTGTTACTCGCACAGACACAGAATTGTTACTCGCACAGACACAGAACTGTTACTGAGGGCCACAGAACTGTTACTTAGGGCCACAGAATTGTTACTCGCACAGACACAGAATTGTTACTCAGGGCCACAGAACTGTTACTTAGGGACAAAGAAACGCTAGTTAGGGCCACAGAATTCATACTCAGGGACAGACAGAATTGTTACGGAGTGCCAGAGAATTGTTACTCTGGGCCACAGAAACTTTACTTAGGGCCACAGAATTTTTACTCAGGGACAGACAGAATTGTTACTGAGTGCCAGAGAATTGTTACTCAGGGACAGACAGAATTGTTACGGAGTGCCAGAGAATTGTTACTCAGGGCCACAGAAACTTTACTTAGGGCCACAGAATTTTTACTCAGGGACAGACAGAATTGTTACTGAGTGCCAGAGAATTGTTACTCAGGGACAGACAGAATTGTTACTGAGTGCCAGAGAATTGTTACTTAGGGCCACAGAAACTTTACTTAGGGCCACAGAATTGTTACTCGCACAGACACAGAATTGTTACTCGCACAGACACAGAATTGTTACTGAAGGCCACAGAACTGTTACTTAGGGCCACAGAATTGTTACTCGCACAGACACAGAATTGTTACTCGCACAGACACAGAACTGTTACTGAGGGCCACAGAACTGTTACTTAGGGCCACAGAATTGTTACTCGCACAGACACAGAATTGTTACTCAGGGCCACAGAACTGTTACTTAGGGACAAAGAAACGCTAGTTAGGGCCACAGAATTCATACTCAGGGACAGACAGAATTGTTACGGAGTGCTAGAGAATTGTTACTCTGGGCCACAGAAACTTTACTTAGGGCCACAGAATTTTTACTCAGGGACAGACAGAATTGTTACTGAGTGCCAGAGAATTGTTACTCAGGGACAGACAGAATTGTTACGGAGTGCCAGAGAATTGTTACTCAGGGCCACAGAAACTTTACTTAGGGCCACAGAATTTTTACTCAGGGACAGACAGAATTGTTACTGAGTGCCAGAGAATTGTTACTCAGGGACAGACAGAATTGTTACGGAGTGCCAGAGAATTGTTACTTAGGGCCACAGAAACTTTACTTAGGGCCACAGAATTGTTACTCGCACAGACACAGAATTGTTACTCGCACAGACACAGAACTGTTACTGAGGGCCACAGAAACTTTACTTAGGGACAAAGAAACGCTAGTTAGGGCCACGGAATTCATACTCAGGGACAGACAGAATTGTTACGGAGTGCCAGAGAATTGTTACTCAGGGACAGACAGAATTGTTACGGAGTGCCAGAGAATTGTTACTCAGGGACAGACAGAATTGTTACTGAGTGCCAGAGAATTGTTACTTAGGGCCACAGAAACTTTAATTAGGGCCACAGAATTTTTACTCAGGGACAGACAGAATTGTTACTGAGTGCCAGAGAATTGTTACTCAGGGACAGACAGAATTGTTACGGAGTGCCAGAGAATTGTTACTCAGGGACAGACAGAATTGTTACTGAGTGCCAGAGAATTGTTACTTAGGGCCACAGAAACTTTAATTAGGGCCACAGAATTTTTACTCAGGGACAGACAGAATTGTTACTGAGTGCCAGAGAATTGTTACTCAGGGACAGACAGAATTGTTACGGAGTGCCAGAGAATTGTTACTCAGGGCCACAGAAACTTTACTTAGGGCCACAGAATTTTTACTCAGGGACAGACAGAATTGTTACTGAGTGCCAGAGAATTGTTACTCAGGGACAGACAGAATTGTTACGGAGTGCCAGAGAATTGTTACTCAGGGACAGACAGAATTGTTACTGAGTGCCAGAGAATTGTTACTTAGGGCCACAGAAACTTTAATTAGGGCCACAGAATTTTTACTCAGGGACAGACAGAATTGTTACTGAGTGCCAGAGAATTGTTACTCAGGGACAGACAGAATTGTTACCGAGTGCCAGAGAATTGTTACTCAGGGACAGACAGAATTGTTACTGAGTGCCAGAGAATTGTTACTTAGGGCCACAGAAACTTTAATTAGGGCCACAGAATTTTTACTCAGGGACAGACAGAATTGTTACTGAGTGCCAGAGAATTGTTACTCAGGGACAGACAGAATTGTTACGGAGTGCCAGAGAATTGTTACTCAGGGCCACAGAAACTTTACTTAGGGCCAGAGAATTTTTACTCAGGGACAGACAGAATTGTTACTGAGTGCCAGAGAATTGTTACTCAGGGACAGACAGAATTGTTACTGAGTGCCAGATAATTGTTACTCAGGGCCCCAGAAACTTTACTTAGGGCCAGAGCATTTTTACTCAGGGACAGACAGAATTGTTACTGAGTGCCAGAGAATTGTTACTCAGGGACAGACAGAATTGTTACTGAGTGCCAGATAATTGTTACTCAGGGCCCCAGAAACTTTACTTAGGGCCACAGAATTTTTACTCAGGGACAGACAGAATTGTTACTGAGTGCCAGAGAATTGTTAGTCAGGGACAGACAGAATTGTTACTGAGTGCCAGAGAATTGTTACTTAGGGCCACAGAAACTTTACTTAGGGCCACAGAATTGTTACTCGCACAGACACAGAATTGTTACTCGCACAGACACAGAATTGTTACTGAGGGCCACAGAACTGTTACTTGGGGCCACAGAAACGTTAATCAGGGACACAGAATTGTTACTGAGGGCCACAGAACTGTTACTTAGGGCCACAGAATTGTTACTCGCACAGACACAGAATTGTTACTCAGGGACACAGAATTGTTACTCAGGGACACATAATCGTTTAATTAAAGAGTATGTCAGACAACATGCAGAGGAGTGGCAGAGGAGGCAATGTTTTAGGAGCGAGCAGACGTGGCAGCAGAGGAAGGGGTCGAGGCAGCACTATTCGCAGCCAGAGGCCAGTGCTCCCGGTGTCATCCAGCGGTCGTGTCTCCACCGACAACCCTGCCGTCGTCGATTGGTTGGCTCGGTCGTCTTCCTCTTCCCAGGTCACCTCTGACACCTACAGCCAACGGTCGGTGGGTACGTCAGACACAACCATTAGTTGGCATGGCCCGGGACCAAGCCCACTGAAATCACGTGTCCTCTACCTGCCCCTGTCCTTTGATGTTCCCTCACCAAGCGAAGTATCGCATGCTGTGGGCTCAGCCCCACTGTACAGTGAGGAAGAGCTAACAGAGGGCGGTCAGGAACGGGGGGAGACATCCGCCTTTTCAGCAGCCAGGCGAAGAAGTAGTGGCGAGGAGAGTGGCTCGGTAGCCGGTCTAGAGACAGGTCTGTCTCCTGACCCAGACGCAGCCGAGGGGGCTAGTAGTGAGGCGGAGACCCTACTTGATGATGAGGAGGTTGATCGCACTTGGCAGCCTCGTCGTCATCAGGCAATTTCTTCCGCATCATCAGGAGAAGAGGGTGGCAGCTTGGCAGCGAGCAAAACAGTCGGTGGGTTGCCCAGGAGACAGCAGCAGGGTCGCAGCAGTGTCAGTGGAGCCAAACGTCCACGGAGTAGAGCACCAGCTCCACTGCAGCCTACCACCACGGCCAGTAGTGGTGCCGGTGTGCACGGAGGAAGCAGCAGTCAGCCAGTGAGGAGTATCGGGGCAAAGTTTCCTACTCGGCGGTGTGGCAATTTTTCGTCAAGCCGCCCGAGGAAGTAAACGTAGCCGTATGTCGACTATGTGGCCAGAAAGTCAAGCGTGGCCAGGGGGCCCATGTTGGGACTACAGCGTTGCGGCAGCATATGCAGCGTCGCCATTTGGTGGCCTGGGAAAACCGTGATAAAGATACGGCGGTTCTGCCCGCCCCAGCCCCCGCTCCATCACCCGCTCCGTTACTTGCTCCGTCACCCGACGTCAATCGCCCTCCATCAGCCAGTCAAGGCTCCAACACCTCTGCTGAGGGGAGTTGTCGCTCGTTGGCATCTTCCGCTCGTTCAGATGCTCCTTCTCCTGCTACTCCTCTTCACGGATTCCGTCAGCAGTCTTTCTTGGAATCCGTTTCCAAGAGACAACAGTTTGCGAGCACGCACCCGACGGTGCAAAAGCTGAACGTCCTCCTGTCCAAGTTGCTGGTGCTGCAGTCCCTCCCTTTCCAAGTGGTGGACTCAGCACCTTTCAGAGAAATGATGGCTTGTGCCGCGCCGCGGTGGAGAGTGCCAAGCCGTCATTTCTTCGCCAAAAAGGCAGTGCCAGCCCTGCATTCACATGTAGAAGACATGGTGGGCCAGTCTTTGAGCATGTCGGTCTCTGCCAAAGTGCACGGCAGCGCCGACGTGTGGAGCTGTAACTATGGTCAGGGACAGTACATGTCATTTACGGCCCACTGGGTGAACGTGGTGCCGTCACAGCCGCACCAGCAACTTGGACAGGTCACGCCGCTTTTGCCTCCACGTTTGCACGTCCTTGGTCCGGCAAAGATGTCCGCCTCTACCACCTCTTCTTCCGCCGTGTCCTCAGCCGCCACCCCCGTGCCAAGTCCCATTACCCGACCGGCATATCACATGTGCAGGGCGCAACGGTGTCACGCTGTTCTGCACCTGGTATGCCTTGGCGAACGTAGTCACACAGGGGAGGAACTTCTGAGTGTAATGAACAGAGAAATCGACAGATGGCTGTCTCCGCGCAAACTGAAAATCGGAACCATGTTGACCGACAACGGAAAGAACATGGTGTCTGCTCTGCGTCAAGGAAGGTTGTGCCATGCGCCATGCATGGCTCACGTGTTCAATCTGGTTGTCAAGCGGTTCTTAAAATCCACCATCCCACTGCAAGACATCCTTAAAATGTCACGTAAACTTTGCATGCATTTCAGCCATTCCTACACCGCAAAGCACACCCTCCTTGAGCTGCAGCGGCAGAACGGAATTCCACAGCATCGCCTGATCTGCGACGTTGCAACAAGGTGGAATTCAACCCTACACATGTTAGACCGCCTTTACGAACAGCGAAAGGCCATCACCGATTTCCTGATGTTACAAGCGGATAAAGGTACTCCCCTGTGTAACTTCGATGTCAGCCATTGGCAGCTCATGCGTGACACCTGCCGCTTGCTCAGGCCCTTTGAGGAGGCCACGCTATTCGTGAGTCGGCAGGACTATGGGATGAACGACGTCATTCCTCTGTTGCACGTCCTTGAACAAATGCTGTTAACAATGGCTGGTCAGGGTGCGGTAGACGTGGCGCACAGATCTCAACGCCACATGACCCCTGTGGGGGCAGGACAGGAAGAAGAGGAGGAGGTAGAGGAGGACATTTGTGCTCAGGAATTATTGAGTGAAATGGGTGGTTTTTCCACTCAGCGGACAGGAGTGGAGGAGCAGGAGCATCTGGTAGAGGAGGAGGAGGAGGAGACAGAGGACCCAGACGCACCGTGGCAGTATGCTGTGGAGATGGAGGCAGGGAGTCCCTCGCATTCCTTGGCACAAATGGCCCATAGCATGCTCGCTTGCTTGCGTAGCGACAGCCGAATAATAACCATCAGACAGAGGGATGACTTTTGGCTGTCCACCTTGTTGGACCCTCGCTACCGTTCCAAAATGGTGGCCTTTTTCACACCTGCTGAGAGGGAGGCCAAAATAACGTACTATAAAAACCACCTATGTAGTCAGTTGGTCTCTGCCTTTGTGCGCCAACGTCCATCCTCAGACACTGTGGGCCCTGTGCGCTCGCGTTCCGCTGCCATGGCAGCAGGGGAGGGGTGGGGTGGTAGGAGCAGTGGCAGCTCCACCAGCAGCAGCTGCCTCAGTCTGCAGTCGATGATGAGTAGCTTTCTTCACCAGCGCAGTGAGGAAACTACTAACCAGCCGCAGCAGCAGCAGCAGCATCAGGTGGACCTGGAGCAGGACCTCAAACAACAGGCTTGGGCCTACTTGGACAGCACCCTGCCAACCGAGGTAGACAATCCCCTTGACTACTGGGCAACGAAACTTGACCTTTGGCCCCAACTAGCTGAATTTGCCCTTGAAAGGCTGTCATGCCCGGCCAGTAGCGTGGCATCGGAGCGCGTGTTTAGTGCGGCAGGAGGTATTGTAACTCCGCGGAGGACACGACTGTCCACCCAAAGTGTGGAGAGACTCACGTTTGTGAAAATGAATCAGGCGTGGATTAGTCTGGATTTCAAACCACCAGTTCCTGACACAACTGACTAAATCCGCCATGAATCATGCCTCAAACATGTGCCACTTTGAGGTCTCCTCACACACTGCTGGTGTGTAGAATTTTTTGACATAGGGTGCTGGCAGATTACGGGCCTCCCATTGCTGCTGCCAGGCCCCTAATCTGCCATAGGCCCCTATATACCGCCTCCTCATGCTGCTGCCAGGTCCAGAGTCTGTCATGGGTCCCTGTACGGCCTCCCATTGCTGCTGTCTCCATCGCCACACTCTGCCATGTGCCACTTTCAGGTCTCCTCACACACTGCTGGTGTGTAGAATTTTTTGACATAGGGTGCTGGCAGATTATGGGCCTCCTATAGCTGCTGCCAGGCCCCTAATCTGCCATAGGCCCCTATATACCGCCTCCTCATGCTGCTGCCAGGTCCAGAGTCTGTCATGGGTCCCTGTACGGCCTCCCATTGCTGCTGTCTCCATCGCCACACTCTGCCATGTGCCACTTTCAGGTCTCCTCACACACTGCTGGTGTGTAGAATTTTTTGACATAGGGTGCTGGCAGATTATGGGCCTCCCATTGCTGCTGCCAGGCCCCTAATCTGCCATAGGCCCCTATATACCGCTTCCTCATGCTGCTGCCAGGTCCAGAGTCTCTCATGGGTCCCTGTACGGCCTCCCATTGCTTCTGTCTCCATCGCCACACTCTGCCATGTGCCACTTTCAGGTCTCCTCACACACTGCTGGTGTGTAGAATTTTTTGACATAGGGTGCTGGCAGATTATGGGCCTCCCATAGCTGCTGCCAGGCCCCTAATCTGCCATAGGCCCCTATATACCGCCTCCTCATGCTGCTGCCAGGTCCAGAGTCTGTCATGGGTCCCTGTACGGCCTCCCATTGCTGCTGTCTCCATCGCCACACTCTGCCATGTGCCACTTTCAGGTCTCCTCACACACTGCTGGTGTGTAGAATTTTTTGACATAGGGTGCTGGCAGATTATGGGCCTCCCATAGCTGCTGCCAGGCCCCTAATCTGCCATAGGCCCCTATATACCGCCTCCTCATGCTGCTGCCAGGTCCAGAGTCTGTCATGGGTCCCTGTACGGCCTCCCATTGCTGCTGTCTCCATCGCCACACTCTGCCATGTGCCACTTTCAGGTCTCCTCACACTGCTGGTGTGTAGAATTTTTTGACATAGGGTGCTGGCAGATTACGGGCCTCCCATTGCTGCTGCCAGGCCCCTAATCTGCCATGGGCCCCTATATACCGCCTCCTCATGCTGCTGCCAGGTCCAGAGTCTGTCATGGGTCCCTGTACGGCCTCCCATTGCTGCTGTCTCCATCGCCACACTCTGCCATGTGCCACTTTCAGGTCTCCTCACACTGCTGGTGTGTAGAATTTTTTGACATAGGGTGCTGGCAGATTACGGGCCTCCCATTGCTGCTGCCAGGCCCCTAATCTGCCATGGGCCCCTATATACCGCCTCCTCATGCTGCTGCCAGGTCCAGAGTCTGTCATGGGTCCCTGTACGGCCTCCCATTGCTGCTGTCTCCATCGCCACACTCTGCCATGTGCCACTTTCAGGTCTCCTCACACACTGCTGGTGTGTAGAATTTTTTGACATAGGGTGCTGGCAGATTACGGGCCTCCCATAGCTGCTGCCAGGCCCCTAATCTGCCATAGGCCCCTATATACCGCCTCCTCATGCTGCTGCCAGGTCCAGAGTCTCTCATGGGTCCCTGTACGGCCTCCCATTGCTGCTGTCTCCATCGCCACACTCTGCCATGTGCCACTTTCAGGTCTCCTCACACACTGCTGGTGTGTAGAATTTTTTGACATAGGGTGCTGGCAGATTATGGGCCTCCCATAGCTGCTGCCAGGCCCCTAATCTGCCATAGGCCCCTATATACCGCCTCCTCATGCTGCTGCCAGGTCCAGAGTCTGTCATGGGTCCCTGTACGGCCTCCCATTGCTGCTGTCTCCATCGCCACACTCTGCCATGTGCCACTTTCAGGTCTCCTCACACTGCTGGTGTGTAGAATTTTTTGACATAGGGTGCTGGCAGATTACGGGCCTCCCATTGCTGCTGCCAGGCCCCTAATCTGCCATGGGCCCCTATATACCGCCTCCTCATGCTGCTGCCAGGTCCAGAGTCTGTCATGGGTCCCTGTACGGCCTCCCATTGCTGCTGTCTCCATCGCCACACTCTGCCATGTGCCACTTTCAGGTCTCCTCACACTGCTGGTGTGTAGAATTTTTTGACATAGGGTGCTGGCAGATTACGGGCCTCCCATTGCTGCTGCCAGGCCCCTAATCTGCCATGGGCCCCTATATACCGCCTCCTCATGCTGCTGCCAGGTCCAGAGTCTGTCATGGGTCCCTGTACGGCCTCCCATTGCTGCTGTCTCCATCGCCACACTCTGCCATGTGCCACTTTCAGGTCTCCTCACACACTGCTGGTGTGTAGAATTTTTTGACATAGGGTGCTGGCAGATTACGGGCCTCCCATAGCTGCTGCCAGGCCCCTAATCTGCCATAGGCCCCTATATACCGCCTCCTCATGCTGCTGCCAGGTCCAGAGTCTCTCATGGGTCCCTGTACGGCCTCCCATTGCTGCTGTCTCCATCGCCACACTCTGCCATGTGCCACTTTCAGGTCTCCTCACACACTGCTGGTGTGTAGAATTTTTTGACATAGGGTGCTGGCAGATTATGGGCCTCCTATAGCTGCTGCCAGGCCCCTAATCTGCCATAGGCCCCTATATACCGCCTCCTCATGCTGCTGCCAGGTCCAGAGTCTGTCATGGGTCCCTGTACGGCCTCCCATTGCTGCTGTCTCCATCGCCACACTCTGCCATGTGCCACTTTCAGGTCTCCTCACACACTGCTGGTGTGTAGAATTTTTTGACATAGGGTGCTGGCAGATTATGGGCCTCCCATTGCTGCTGCCAGGCCCCTAATCTGCCATGGGCCCCTATATACCGCTTCCTCATGCTGCTGCCAGGTCCAGAGTCTCTCATGGGTCCCTGTACGGCCTCCCATTGCTGCTGTCTCCATCGCCACACTCTGCCATGTGCCACTTTCAGGTCTCCTCACACACTGCTGATGTGTAGAATTTTTTGACATAGGGTGCTGGCAGATTATGGGCCTCCCATAGCTGCTGCCAGGCCCCTAATCTGCCATAGGCCCCTATATACCGCCTCCTCATGCTGCTGCCAGGTCCAGAGTCTCTCATGGGTCCCTGTACGGCCTCCCATTGCTGCTGTCTCCATCGCCACACTCTGCCATGTGCCACTTTCAGGTCTCCTCACACTGCTGGTGTGTAGAATTTTTTGACATAGGGTGCTGGCAGATTACGGGCCTCCCATTGCTGCTGCCAGGCCCCTAATCTGCCATAGGCCCCTATATACCGCCTCCTCATGCTGCTGCCAGGTCCAGAGTCTGTCATGGGTCCCTGTACGGCCTCCCATTGCTGCTGTCTCCATCGCCACACTCTGCCATGTGCCACTTTCAGGTCTCCTCACACACTGCTGGTGTGTAGAATTTTTTGACATAGGGTGCTGGCAGATTACGGGCCTCCCATTGCTGCTGCCAGGCCCCTAATCTGCCATGGGCCCCTATATACCGCCTCCTCATGCTGCTGCCAGGTCCAGAGTCTGTCATGGGTCCCTGTACGGCCTCCCATTGCTGCTGTCTCCATCGCCACACTCTGCCATGTGCCACTTTCAGGTCTCCTCACACACTGCTGGTGTGTAGAATTTTTTGACATAGGGTGCTGGCAGATTACGGGCCTCCCATAGCTGCTGCCAGGCCCCTAATCTGCCATAGGCCCCTATATACCGCCTCCTCATGCTGCTGCCAGGTCCAGAGTCTCTCATGGGTCCCTGTACGGCCTCCCATTGCTGCTGTCTCCATCGCCACACTCTGCCATGTGCCACTTTCAGGTCTCCTCACACTGCTGGTGTGTAGAATTTTTTGACATAGGGTGCTGGCAGATTACGGGCCTCCCATTGCTGCTGCCAGGCCCCTAATCTGCCATGGGCCCCTATATACCGCCTCCTCATGCTGCTGCCAGGTCCAGAGTCTGTCATGGGTCCCTGTACGGCCTCCCATTGCTGCTGTCTCCATCGCCACACTCTGCCATGTGCCACTTTCAGGTCTCCTCACACTGCTGGTGTATAAAATTTTTTGACATAGGGTGCTGGCAGATTACGGGCCTCCCATTGCTGCTGCCAGGCCCCTAATCTGCCATGGGCCCCTATATACCGCCTCCTCATGCTGCTGCCAGGTCCAGAGTCTGTCATGGGTCCCTGTACGGCCTCCCATTGCTGCTGTCTCCATCGCCACACTCTGCCATGTGCCACTTTCAGGTCTCCTCACACACTGCTGGTGTGTAGAATTTTTTGACATAGGGTGCTGGCAGATTACGGGCCTCCCATAGCTGCTGCCAGGCCCCTAATCTGCCATAGGCCCCTATATACCGCCTCCTCATGCTGCTGCCAGGTCCAGAGTCTCTCATGGGTCCCTGTACGGCCTCCCATTGCTGCTGTCTCCATCGCCACACTCTGCCATGTGCCACTTTCAGGTCTCCTCACACTGCTGGTGTGTAGCATTTTTTGACATAGGGTGCTGGCAGATTAAGGGCCTCCCATAGCTGCTGCCAGGCCCCTAATCTGCCATAGGCCCCTATATACCGCCTCCTCATGCTGCTGCCAGGTCCAGAGTCTGTCATGGGTCCCTGTACGGCCTCCCATTGCTGCTGTCTCCATCGCCACACTCTGCCATGTGCCACTTTCAGGTCTCCTCACACACTGCTGGTGTGTAGAATTTTTTGACATAGGGTGCTGGCAGATTATGGGCCTCCCATTGCTGCTGCCAGGCCCCTAATCTGCCATAGGCCCCTATATACCGCTTCCTCATGCTGCTGCCAGGTCCAGAGTCTCTCATGGGTCCCTGTACGGCCTCCCATTGCTGCTGTCTCCATCGCCACACTCTGCCATGTGCCACTTTCAGGTCTCCTCACACTGCTGGTGTGTAGAATTTTTTGACATAGGGTGCTGGCAGATTACGGGCCTCCCATTGCTGCTGCCAGGCCCCTAATCTGCCATGGGCCCCTATATACCGCCTCCTCATGCTGCTGCCAGGTCCAGAGTCTGTCATGGGTCCCTGTACGGCCTCCCATTGCTGCTGTCTCCATCGCCACACTCTGCCATGTGCCACTTTCAGGTCTCCTCACACTGCTGGTGTGTAGAATTTTTTGACATAGGGTGCTGGCAGATTACGGGCCTCCCATTGCTGCTGCCAGGCCCCTAATCTGCCATGGGCCCCTATATACCGCCTCCTCATGCTGCTGCCAGGTCCAGAGTATGTCATGGGTCCCTGTACGGCCTCCCATTGCTGCTGTCTCCATCGCCACACTCTGCCATGTGCCACTTTCAGGTCTCCTCACACTGCTGGTGTGTAGAATTTTTTGACATAGGGTGCTGGCAGATTACGGGCCTCCCATAGCTGCTGCCAGGCCCCTAATCTGCCATAGGCCCCTATATACCACCTCCTCATGCTGCTGCCAGGTCCAGAGTCTCTCATGGGTCCCTGTACGGCCTCCCATTGCTGCTGTCTCCATCGCCACACTCTGCCATGTGCCACTTTCAGGTCTCCTCACACTGCTGGTGTGTAGAATTTTTTGACATAGGGTGCTGGCAGATTAAGGGCCTCCCATAGCTGCTGCCAGGCCCCTAATCTGCCATAGGCCCCTATATACCGCCTCCTCATGCTGCTGCCAGGTCCAGAGTCTGTCATGGGTCCCTGTACGGCCTCCCATTGCTGCTGTCTCCATCGCCACACTCTGCCATGTGCCACTTTCAGGTCTCCTCACACACTGCTGGTGTGTAGATTTTTTTGACATAGGGTGCTGGCAGATTATGGGCCTCCCATTGCTGCTGCCAGGCCCCTAATCTGCCATAGGCCCCTATATACCGCTTCCTCATGCTGCTGCCAGGTCCAGAGTCTCTCATGGGTCCCTGTACGGCCTCCCATTGCTGCTGTCTCCATCGCCACACTCTGCCATGTGCCACTTTCAGGTCTCCTCACACACTGCTGGTGTGTAGAATTTTTTGACATAGGGTGCTGGCAGATTATGGGCCTCCTATAGCTGCTGCCAGGCCCCTAATCTGCCATAGGCCCCTATATACCGCTTCCTCATGCTGCTGCCAGGTCCAGAGTCTGTCATGGGTCCCTGTACGGCCTCCCATTGCTGCTGTCTCCATCGCCACACTCTGCCATGTGCCACTTTCAGGTCTCCTCACACACTGCTGGTGTGTAGAATTTTTTGACATAGGGTGCTGGCAGATTATGGGCCTCCCATAGCTGCTGCCAGGCCCCTAATCTGCCATAGGCCCCTATATACCGCCTCCTCATGCTGCTGCCAGGTCCAGAGTCTGTCATGGGTCCCTGTACGGCCTCCCATTGCTGCTGTCTCCATCGCCACACTCTGCCATGTGCCACTTTCAGGTCTCCTCACACACTGCTGGTGTGTAGATTTTTTTGACATAGGGTGCTGGCAGATTATGGGCCTCCCATTGCTGCTGCCAGGCCCCTAATCTGCCATAGGCCCCTATATACCGCTTCCTCATGCTGCTGCCAGGTCCAGAGTCTCTCATGGGTCCCTGTACGGCCTCCCATTGCTGCTGTCTCCATCGCCACACTCTGCCATGTGCCACTTTCAGGTCTCCTCACACACTGCTGGTGTGTAGAATTTTTTGACATAGGGTGCTGGCAGATTATGGGCCTCCTATAGCTGCTGCCAGGCCCCTAATCTGCCATAGGCCCCTATATACCGCTTCCTCATGCTGCTGCCAGGTCCAGAGTCTGTCATGGGTCCCTGTACGGCCTCCCATTGCTGCTGTCTCCATCGCCACACTCTGCCATGTGCCACTTTCAGGTCTCCTCACACACTGCTGGTGTGTAGAATTTTTTGACATAGGGTGCTGGCAGATTATGGGCCTCCTATAGCTGCTGCCAGGCCCCTAATCTGCCATAGGCCCCTATATACCGCCTCCTCATGCTGCTGCCAGGTCCAGAGTCTGTCATGGGTCCCTGTACGGCCTCCCATTGCTGCTGTCTCCATCGCCACACTCTGCCATGTGCCACTTTCAGGTCTCCTCACACACTGCTGGTGTGTAGAATTTTTTGACATAGGGTGCTGGCAGATTATGGGCCTCCCATTGCTGCTGCCAGGCCCCTAATCTGCCATAGGCCCCTATATACCGCTTCCTCATGCTGCTGCCAGGTCCAGAGTCTGTCATGGGTCCCTGTACGGCCTCCCATTGCTGCTGTCTCCATCGCCACACTCTGCCATGTGCCACTTTCAGGTCTCCTCACACACTGCTGGTGTGTAGAATTTTTTGACATAGGGTGCTGGCAGATTATGGGCCTCCCATTGCTGCTGCCAGGCCCCTAATCTGCCATAGGCCCCTATATACCGCTTCCTCATGCTGCTGCCAGGTCCAGAGTCTGTCATGGGTCCCTGTACGGCCTCCCATTGCTGCTGTCTCCATCGCCACACTCTGCCATGTGCCACTTTCAGGTCTCCTCACACACTGCTGGTGTGTAGAATTTTTTGACATAGGGTGCTGGCAGATTATGGGCCTCCCATAGCTGCTGCCAGGCCCCTAATCTGCCATAGGCCCCTATATACCGCCTCCTCATGCTGCTGCCAGGTCCAGAGTCTGTCATGGGTCCCTGTACGGCCTCCCATTGCTGCTGTCTCCATCGCCACACTCTGCCATGTGCCACTTTTAGGTCTCCTCACACTGCTGGTGTGTAGAATTTTTTGACATAGGGTGCTGGCAGATTACGGGCCTCCCATTGCTGCTGCCAGGCCCCTAATCTGCCATGGGCCCCTATATACCGCCTCCTCATGCTGCTGCCAGGTCCAGAGTCTGTCATGGGTCCCTGTACGGCCTCCCATTGCTGCTGTCTCCATCGCCACACTCTGCCATGTGCCACTTTCAGGTCTCCTCACACTGCTGGTGTGTAGAATTTTTTGACATAGGGTGCTGGCAGATTACGGGCCTCCCATTGCTGCTGCCAGGCCCCTAATCTGCCATGGGCCCCTATATACCGCCTCCTCATGCTGCTGCCAGGTCCAGAGTCTGTCATGGGTCCCTGTACGGCCTCCCATTGCTGCTGTCTCCATCGCCACACTCTGCCATGTGCCACTTTCAGGTCTCCTCACACACTGCTGGTGTGTAGAATTTTTTGACATAGGGTGCTGGCAGATTACGGGCCTCCCATAGCTGCTGCCAGGCCCCTAATCTGCCATAGGCCCCTATATACCGCCTCCTCATGCTGCTGCCAGGTCCAGAGTCTCTCATGGGTCCCTGTACGGCCTCCCATTGCTGCTGTCTCCATCGCCACACTCTGCCATGTGCCACTTTCAGGTCTCCTCACACTGCTGGTGTTTAGAATTTTTTGACATAGGGTGCTGGCAGATTAAGGGCCTCCCATAGCTGCTGCCAGGCCCCTAATCTGCCATAGGCCCCTATATACCGCCTCCTCATGCTGCTGCCAGGTCCAGAGTCTGTCATGGGTCCCTGTACGGCCTCCCATTGCTGCTGTCTCCATCGCCACACTCTGCCATGTGCCACTTTCAGGTCTCCTCACACACTGCTGGTGTGTAGAATTTTTTGACATAGGGTGCTGGCAGATTACGGGCCTCCCATAGCTGCTGCCAGGCCCCTAATCTGCCATGGGCCCCTATACCGACTCCTCATGCTGTGACGTTGCAACAAGGTGGAATTCAACCCTACATATGTTAGACCGCCTTTACGAACAGCAAAAGGCCATCACAGATTTCCTGATGTTAAAAGCGGATAAAGGTACTCCCCTGTGTAACTTAGATGTCAGCCATTGGCAGCTCATGCGTGACACCTGCGCTTGCTCAGGCCCTTTGAGGAGGCCACGCTATTCGTGAGTCGGCAGGACTATGGGATGAACGACGTCATTCCTCTGTTGCACGTCCTGGAACAAATGCTGTTAACAATGGCTGGTCAGGGTGCGGTAGACGTGGCGCACAGATCTCAACGCCACATGACCCCTGTGGGGGCAGGACAGGAAGAAGAGGAGGAGGTAGAGGAGGACATTGGTGCTCAGGAATTATTGAGTGAAATGGGTGGTTTTTCCACTCAGCGGACAGGAGTGGAGGAGCAGGAGCATCTGGTAGAGGAGGAGGAGGAGACAGAGGACCCAGACGCACCGTGGCAGTATGCTGTGGAGATGGAGGCAGGGAGTCCCTCGCATTCCTTGGCACAAATGGCCCATAGCATGCTCGCTTGCTTGCGTAGCGACAGCCGAATAATAACCATCAGACAGAGGGATGACTTTTGGCTGTCCACCTTGTTGGACCCTCGCTACCGTTCAAAAATGGTGGCCTTTTTCACACCTGCTGAGAGGGAGGCCAAAATAACGTACTATAAAAACCACCTATGTAGTCAGCTGGTCTCTGCCTGTCTGCGCCAACGTCCATCCTCAGACACTGTGGGCCCTGTGCGCTCGCGTTCCGCTGCCATGGCAGCAGGGGAGGGGTGGGGTGGTAGGAGCAGTGGCAGCTCCACCAGCAGCGGCTGCCTCAGTCTGCAGTCGATGATGAGTAGCTTTCTTCACCAGCGCAGTGAGGAAACTACTAACCAGCCACAGCAGCAGCAGCAGCAGCATCAGGTGGACCTGGAGCAGGACCTCAAACAACAGGCTTAGGCCTACTTGGACAGCACCCTGCCAACCGAGGTAGACAATCCCCTTGACTACTGGGCAACGAAACTTGACCTTTGGCCCCAACTAGCTGAATTTGCCCTTGAAAGGCTGTCATGCCCGGCCAGTAGCGTGGCATCGGAGCGCGTGTTTAGTGCGGCAGGAGGTATTGCAACTCCGCGGAGGACACGACTGTCCACCCAAAGTGTGGAGAGACTGACGTTTGTGAAAATGAATCAGGCGTGGATTAGTCTGGATTTCAAACCACCAGTTCCTGACACAACTGACTAAATCCGCCATGAATCATGCCCCAAACATGTGCCACTTTCAGGTCTCCTCACACTGCTGGTGTGTTCCATTTTTTGTCATAGGGTGCTGGCAGATTACGGGCCTCCCATAGCTGCTGCCAGGCCCCTAATCTGCCATGGGCCCCTATACCGCCTCCTCATGCTGCTGCCAAGTCCAGAGTCTCTCATGGGTCCCTGTACGGCCTCCCATTGCTGCTGTCTCCATCGCCACACTCTGCCATGTGCCACTTTCAGGTCTCACACACTGCTGGTGTGTAGAATTTTTTGACATAGGGTGCTGGCAGATTACGGGCCTCCCATAGCTGCTGCCAGGCCCCTAATCTGCCATAGGCCCCTATATACCGCCTCCTCATGCTGCTGCCAGGTCCAGAGTGTGTCATGGGTCCCTGTACGGCCTCCCATTGCTGCTGTCTCCATCGCCACACTCTGCCATGTGCCACTTTCAGGTCTCCTCACACTGCTGGTGGGTTCCATTTTTTGTCATAGGGTGCTGGCAGATTACGGGCCTCCCATAGCTGCTGCCAGGCCCCTAATCTGCCATGGGCCCCTGTTGTCGCTTGTTGGCATATTCCGCTCGTTCAGATGCTCCTTCTCCTGCTACTCCTCTTCACGGATTCCGTCAGCAGTCTTTCTTGGAATCCGTTTCCAAGAGACAACAGTTTGCGAGCACGCACCAGACGGTGCAGAAACTGAACGTCCTCCTGTCCAAGTTGCTACTGCCAGGCTCGTAATCTGTCATGCGCCCCTGTACCGCCTCCTCATGCTGCTGCCAGGTCCAGAGTGTGTCATGGGCCCCCGTACCGACTCCAAATGCTGCTGCCAGGCCCGTAATCTGTCATGGGCCCCTGTACCGCCTCCCCATGCTGCTGCCACGTCCAGATTGTGTCATGGGTCCCTGTACGGCCTCCCATTGCTGCTGCCAGGCCTGTAATCTGCCATGGGCCCCCGTACCGACTCCTCATGCTGCTGCCAGGCCCGTAATCTGCCATGGGCCCCTGTACCGCCTCCTCATGCTGCTGCCAGGTCCAGAGTGTGTCATGGGTCCCTGTACGGCCTCCCATTGCTGCTGTCTCTATCGCCACACTCTGCCATGTGCCACTTTCAGGTCTCCTCACACTGCTGGTGGTTTCCATTTTTGTCATAGGGTGCTGTATGGCCTCCCATTGCTGCTGCCTCCACCGCCACACTGTGGCTCCACACTCTGGTTTTGGCCCCGTGACTGCCCAAATGAGTGAAGTGTGCGGTGATTCTAAGATCGACGGCACTCATCTGCATGTCATACTGCCTGACAGTATTATTTCTCTTCCCCAGCAGACTCCAAGGGCATTTAAATTAAAGGTACAGTGTTCAGCACTAATATTAAGTCTCTCTGAAGCCTAGAAACACCCTTTTTTAAGTTAAATTCACAGCGAATATATTCGACTCGAATCAAAATTTTTCTACGAATTCGCCGAATCAGTCGAATCGAATTTTTGAATACTTCGCTCATCTCTAGTTTTCACGTATTTTATTAGAGCTGATTTTTTAATATCATTTAATATTGGTTTGTTTTTACATGACAGTGTATTGTTACTGATATTAGAATATTATTATTATTGTTATACAGGATTTCTATAGCGCCAACAGTTTGCGCACTGCTTTACAATATAAAGTGAGACAGTACAATTACAATACAGTTCAGTACATAATAGGGGGGCCCTGTTCATGGAGCTTACAATCTAAAAGAAGGGGGAGGTGGTACAAAAGGTAATAGTTGCAGGGGATGATCTGATGGTGGTGACTCTTGAGTTCTTTGGCAGAGGTTGGGTAGGGTTCTCTGAATAAGTGAGTTTGCAAAGATCACAGACAGGGTGGGTGTGGCAGGCGCAGCACCCTTTGGTGCCTAGTGCGCTGTGGCATTAGAAACATTATGCAATTGCTGTTTCTTTGTTTGATTAGACTGACTTTATTCTGTAATTCCTCCAATGCCGCTCTATGGATGCAGTAGGTTTAAAGAGCACACCGAATACTTTAGTTAACTTCTTTAATAACTTCAATCTTCTTCATATAACTGCTTACAATGGCTTGTTTCATTTATCATACAGTAGCGTATTTCTTTCATATTACAGTGGTTTGATTCGATAGCTTATCTCGATAGGTTCAATAGATTCGATAAATTTGTTCTGTATATTTCGATAGATTGATAAATTCACTTGGATTTATAAATTCGTTAGATTACTCTACAGTGACTTGATTCATAAGTTCGTAAGTTCGGTGGAACTACAAGTAAACACATACAACAGTTTTTACATACAGATCTACCTGCATTACTAAACAACAGAGGAACACACAAGTGCATTAAATACCTATTTGGCCTTCTCTGCTTCCATAACGTTTTTCTGATTGGAACTGTCTGTTTCCTCTTCTGTCTGGTGAGCATGTGTCTCTAGAACAGTGGTTCTTAACCTGGGTTCGATCGAACCCCAGGGGTTCGATGAGTCAGTCTCGCGGGTTCGGCGGAGGTGAAGACCCACACCCGACTCATATGATTCGTGATGACACGCCCCGCTTGTCCATCATTGGCTGCAGGTGGTCACGCAACATCGCTTGGCCTATCTGTGCTGCAGGGAATTTGGTGCGCCCAGTAGTCGAATTGTAACTGTCGTGATGGTACGTGATTTCTTTCTTAATATTTTAATCCCTTCATACTAACTATGTCGAGCAAAAAAAGAAAGTGGTCGGACGAATATGTACAATATGGATTCACATGTATAAGGGAACGTGATGGGAGTCAGCGTCCTAACTGCATGATTTGCAATGCCAAGTTGAGCAATTCTAGTCTAGCACCGGCAAAACTAAGAGAACACTTCCTTAAGCAGCATGGAGATGGAAAATACAAGAACACAACGCTCGCTAAATTCAAGGTGAGGAGAGCCAGATTCGATGAAAAGGCTAGTCTGCCTGTTCTCGGCTTTGTACCCATCAACAAACCGATCCTCATAGCATCGTACGAAGTTGCTTACCTGATCGCAAAGCAGGGCCAGCCACACACCATTGGTGAAACAGTCATAAAACCAGCTGTATTGAAGATGGCGAATATCATGCTGGGAAAAGCGGCTGAAGTTAAGTTATCCCAAATTCCTCTTTCAAATGACACCATCAGCGACAGAATAGAGGACATGAGCAAGGACATCTTGGCTCAAGTAGTTGCAGATCTGATTTCAAGCCCGGCAAAATTTAGCCTTCAACTCGACGAGACCACAGACGTTTCCAATCTAAGCCAGCTTGCAGTATTCGTGCGCTATGTGAAAGACGACGTGATAAAGGAAGATTTTTTATTTTGTAAGCCTCTTACAACAACAACTAAGGCAGCCGATGTGAAGAAACTTGTGGATGACTTCTTCAAGGACAACAATCTTTCGTGGGATATGGTTTCTGCAGTTTGTTCGGATGGAGCTCCAGCCATGCTGGGAAGAAAGTCTGGTTTTGGTGCGCTAGTGAAAGCCGATGCACCACACATCATTTTTACGCATTGTATTCTGCACAGGCATGCGTTGGCAACAAAAACCTTGCCTCCAAAACTGGCAGAAGTATTAAAAATTGTAGTGGAATGCGTGAACTATGTGCGAAATAGTGCTCTGAGGCACCGCATCTTCAGGGAGCTGTGTAAAGAAATGGGATCTGAATTCGAGGTGCTTTTGTACCATTCTAACGTTCGGTGGTTATCCCGGGGACAGGTGCTGAATCGTGTTTTTGCTGTGCGTGTGGAATTAGCCCTGTTTTTGCAAGAGCACCAACATTGTCATGCAGATTGCTTCAAAAATTCTGAGTTCATTCTCATTTTAGCGTACATGACTGATATCTTCGCAGCTCTCAATCATCTCAATCAACAGATGCAGGGCGGTGGAGTCAACATCATCGAAGCGGAAGAAAACCTGAAGGCTTTTCAAAAAAAGCTACCGTTATGGAAACGACGAATAGAGAACGATAACTTCGCAAACTTTCCCCTGCTAGACGACTGTGTAAGTAAGATCGAAGATGTATCTGGAATCGAAGGCAGTTCCCGCGGAACTGAAGCAAGCAATTGCCACGCACTTAGATGAGCTTGCAAAGTCTCTCGACGGATACTTCCCTACAAGAGAGTCATATCCAGCATGGGTGAGACAGCCGTTCACGTTTAGTGTTGAGACAACAGATGTCAATGATGAATACCTCGATGAAATCATTGAACTTCAGCAGAGCCAGGTTCAACAGCAACTCTTCAGAACAACAACGCTCTCAACGTTTTGGTGTCAACAAATGGTAAGGTACCCTGTTATTGCTAAGAAAGCTCTGGAGATTTTCATACCGTTTGTTACAACATATCTTTGCGAGCAATCCTTTTCGAGGATGCTGGACATAAAGACGAAGAAAAGGAACAGACTTTGTTGCGAAAATGACATGAGAGTGGCACTTGCCAAGGTAATGCTGCGCATTTCTGAACTGGTCTCTGAAAGACAACAGCAGAAGTCACACTGATTTGCAGTAAATATTCATTATTTTGTTTTTGTGTGAAAATCATGTTTTAATGGTTTTGTTCTTTGTTCTTAATGGTTTTGTTCATTTTGTGCACCTATGTATAAATATATACCTATGTTTTGAATTTTAAAAATCATATTTTATTTTTCCAATTAAGAAGGGTTCGGTGAATGCGCATATGAAACTGGTGGGGTTCAGTACCTCCAACAAGGTTAAGAACCACTGCTCTAGAAAATCCTAGCAGGGAGTTTTACACAGGCATAAATGTGAAACTGGCTGGGATTGGTTAAGGCTCTGTACAGTATGAGGCTGTCTGTGATTGGCTCATCTTTAACTAACTCTTAAAGGCATATTTTCCTTTTCTGCTTCTGCTAACACAATGAATATATAAATGTCATATAACAATCAAAGACATAAATTACAGCAATGATTTTGCTTTTGGCTTTAACATATGCACATATATACTGTACTGAGGTTATTGGCAGGTTTGGTATACACATATATGTGAACCATATTAACAAACTAGGACTGGTCTTAGCTGGCCAGCTACAGTGGGGGATGACTTGACATACTGGGATAGGAAGTTCCAGTGGATGGGAGAGGCTCTCAAGAAGTCCTGGAGGTGAGCGTGGGAGGAGGTGACAAGGGAGCTAGAGAGCAAGATATCTTGGGAGGAGCAGAGCGGGCGATTTGGACAATATCTGCGGATGAGGTTGGTAATGTAGCTAGGGGCAGTGTTGTGGATGGTTTTGTATGTTGTGGTTAGTATTTTGAATTTTATACGATGGGTTAGTTGAAGCCAGTGAAGGGATTGGCAGAAATGGATAACAGTCACTGATCGGTTGGTAAGGTGTATGAGTCTAGCAGAAGCATTCATAATGAACTGAAGGGGGGATAGCCTGTGTAACGGTAGGCCAGTGAGGTGGGAGTTACAGTAATCAAGGCAGGATATAACAAAGACATGGATAAGTTGTTTTGTGGTGTCGTTAGTCAGGAAGGGGCAGATTTTGGAAATGTTGCGGAGGTTGAGGCAGCAGGATTTAGCCAGTGATTGGATGTGGGGCCCCGAAGGAGAGGTCAGAGTCTAGGATTACACCTTGCACCCTGGCATGAGGGGAAGGACCAATGGTTGTGTTGTTGATCTTAATGGTAAAGTCATGAGTGGGGGATCGGGGAGGAGGAAATATTACAAGCTAGGTTTTAGAAATATTCAGTTTGAGGGACTGATGTGACATCCATACTGATATGTCGCTTAGTAGATTTGTGATACGTGAGGAGATTGAGGGGGTGAGCAGGGGAGGGGTGAGATAGATCTGGGTGTCATCAGCATAGAGGTGATATTGTAAGTCATGGCAGGTTATCAATTGGCCCAGGGAGGAAGTGTAGAGAGAGAGGAGGGGCCCAAGGACAGAGCCTTGGGGTACCCCAACAGGAAGAGGAGCGGAGGCATTGTTGTATGTGATGCTGAAAGTGCGCTTAGAAAGGTAAGAGGAGAACCAGGAGAGAGCAGAGTCACGGAGGCCAAGAAAGTGGAGTTTACTGAGGAGGAGCGGGTGGTAGACTGTGTCAAATTCAGTGGAAAGGTCTAGGAGTATGAGTAGGTTGTTAGTGAGTTTTAGTAGGGCAGTTTCAGTGGGATGTTGTGGGCGGAAGCCAGGCTGTAGAGGATCAAGAAGGTTTTTGTTGATGAGGTAGCAATTAATACGGTTGTGAACAAGGCGCTCGAGAAGCTTGGAGGCAAGTGGAAGCAGGGAGATGGGTCTTAAGTTAATTCAAACATTTGTGGTCCAGCGAGGGTTTATTAAGTATGGGGGTAACCAGTGCATATTTGAGCGGGGAGGAAAAGGTGCCAATGGAGAGGGAGAGGTTGAAGATATGGGTTAGAGAGTTTAGGATAGAGCAGGAAGGAGGCCGCAATAATCGGGGACAGGGTCCTGGGGCATGGTGGTGAGTTGAGCCTTGGAAAGGAGTTTGGCAACTTCCTTGTTGGTAACAGGGTCGAAGGAGGAGAGTATTGAGTATGGTGTTGGGCCTGGTATGTTGGTTGGAGGAGGAAGTTTGACACTGGAGCTCTCTTCATGACTTGTGTTGATCTTGTTCTTGAAATCACTGGCAATCTCCTAGGCAGTAAGTTGGTGGGTGGAGGCAGGGGGAAAGGAGTAAGGAATTAGGGGAAGAAAAGAGTTGATGAGGATTGGATGAGAGGGTTTTGATGAGAGTGTTGTAGTAGGTTTGTTTAGCAGCGTGGTCTGGAGTGTATTTGAGAATATCATATATTATTATTATTACTATCTTTTTACTGAATGTTCCATGCATTGTAAACTGTTGTACTTTCATTTATTTATTTTATGTCTGATGTTGTGAGCCGATTCTCATATAGTTAATGACACATTGAGCCCGGTGCATAAGGTCCTCCTTTCTTGCTTCGACCAAATAGTTTGACAAAGAAGCAATCGCACACCTCGATGGTGTATTGCGCATGCTCAGAAGAGGCATTGAGTCACTTCCTGCCCACGGCCAGTCCTGTTTCCAGACGTTGCGTTCCACACTGTGCTCCACCATCCATCAGAGCTTCCCACATCCATACAGGGATTCCACGTTTCCAGAAAGAGCTTGCGACGTTCATCTATAGCTAGCCAGGACCCAATCTTTTGTCTATGATGTGCCTGTTACCTACCTACAGCATGTGAGTTGCCATTTGTGAACCCCACCTTTTTGCCATAATAAACATATCTGTGATGTTACTCTAAAAGGTGCTGTTTCTGCTTTTGTCTTCCACTGTACACAGGGAAATTGCTTCTGCTCTGGAGTTGCCTAGAGTGGACTATCCTGTCCAATCGCTTTGCTTTTATGGACTTTTAATTTCATATTCTGACGTCAGTGATAGTGCCTCTCTTTTTGTTTAGCGCATACTGTGTTGTTTTATTAATGTTGTTACTTTATGCCTATTTCAATATTAACAAAAACTCTTCTGGATTAAAAAAATATGTAAGACTTTGTTAATAAGAGTGTACATCCTATTCCAAAATATTGCCACCTGAAGACAAGACCACTACACCTGCAACATGGTTTATTCCACAGTCATGACAGCACATACTGTAGGTGACAAGCCTGGATGAAAGATGTTAACAGAACCAAGTATGACCTGAACAAAACCTTGAATTTTAGCTTCCATTAGTGAGGCTTTCATAATGTCAAGTTCACACAATAACATAACCTAGCTCCACTTCTCAGGCAGTCATATGAGAATAATTGTCAGAAAAGGAGTTCAAGTGAGCATATGATATTGAGATCCTTCCTCTCTGCCCATGAGTCTTTAGACACCAGTTTTCAGATTTGGTGTGGAGTGTGATACCTTTCAGTGCTCTAAAGAAATTGTAAGATTCAGCACAGCATAAATACAGTAGTTTGGAGGTGGGCACTGGATATGGATCCCCAATACATAATATAACAAGTTTTTATAAAACCAAATAGCTTGTGTTTGGCAGGGGCCCCTTACAAAATACAGATAATAAATATTGAAATGTTATAGGTTGTTACTTCAAGTGTCCTCACACCAAGAGGTATTGACCTACCCTGTCTTTAATGATGTTGAAGTGTACAGTATGCCTTACAGCACTGAATTGGGGAATTTATGTCCTGAACATTATGTGATAGCATTTTAAGAGAGTTGCCTACCTTTAAATAAGCCATAATTGGGCATAATGAGAGGAATTAGAACTCAAGAAGACATGCTCACTGCTCCCCATCTCACAGTCGAGCTCCAGGTGGAAGAGGTCACATTGAGGGTTGCAGAAGGGGGGCCAGATGTAGAGGTGGCAGTGCAGAGAAGAAGTATTAGCTAGTATACGAGAAAAAAATTAAATAATGAACAACACAGAAGTCACATTACAAACAAATAACAGTGGGATCCCTGACAGAAGCCTGGGAGATCCAAGGTGTTTAAGTGTGTCAACTGAAGGTATAACACCAAACTTGATCTTGAAAGGGTCTTGAAGTGAGACCAAGTGAGGAGGTGGGCAGCTTTCAACTGACCCTTACATATTCGTGGTACAGGAATTAAAATAACATATCATACCAATACCATACCATATCAATACCAAGTTGGTTCATTGTAACAAAAAAATTGCAAGAGAAAAAATGACTGAAAACAACTTCCAGCAGCTTTAGAGTGTTGATCTCTTTGTCAAAGCTCATCCACTGTTTTCGGTGAAAGGGCATCTTTGATAGACAGTCCAAGTCCATGGGAAATGTAACCAATGGAAAGCTTCAGTTGAGACTCTATATAGAACATTAATGACCCATGATGGAAAATATATTCACCTTCAGAGTAGGGTGGATGGTAGAGGAGGTAGTTCTGAAGAGAACAGAGGTACCAAGTTTGCCAGTTCCCCAATTCCAGGGGTTGGTAAAGGTCCAGCCAGGGAAGTATTTACCACAAGGTAAACAAGGCATTTGCCTTGGGGGGTATTTTTCAGGGGGGCAGCACGGGAAGAAGGGACTCATGTGGCAAGTGACAGAACATGGAGACCAGGTGAGGCTTCTGGAGGGTGTAGGTAGAATTTGACACTCGTTACCGTACAATGGCAACACTGGGGATGGCTGGCTGCTTTCATTCTGGAGAGGAGTAGGTGAGTGCTGGAAGAACGCATCTCTTTATCTATGACTTTGAAGATGGCCTACTGCTTTTTTTTCCTCTTTCTCCCCCTTTTATTTGTTTTGGGGGGGCTCGATTTTTGCCCAAAATACAGCACTGCGGATAGGTTTTCAGGGATCGCCTAAAAGTTGGCAGAGTAGTTGATAGTCGGATAGATTGGGGTACAGAGTTCCAGAGGATGAGGGAGGCTCTCGAGAAGTCCTGGAGATGAGCATGGGAAGAGGAGACATGAGCTGGAGAGCAGGATGTCATGGGAGGAGAGGACGGTTTGGGTGATATTTGGAGACAAGATTGGTGATGTATTTTGGGGCAGAGTTATAAATGGATTTATATGTTATTGTTAATGTTTTGAATTCTATTCATTGGGCAATGGGAAGCCAAAGGAGGGACTGGCAGAGAGGGATGGCAGAGAGGGATGGCAGATATGGAACAGTTGGTAAGGTGGATGAGTCTGGCAGCAGCATTCATGATAGACTGAAGAGGGGAGAGCCTGTGATTAGCTAGGCCAATTAGTCACTGCAAGAGATAACAAGGGAGTGAATAAGTTGCTTAATGGTTTCAGTGGTTAAAAATGGGCATATTTTGGAGATGTTGCATAGGTGAAGTCTACAAGATTTGGACAGTGATTTGATTTGGGGCTGAAAAGACAGATGGGAATCCAGGATTACATCTAGTACCATGGCATGAGGGGAGTGACAGATGGTTGTATTATTGATCTTGATGAAGAAGTCAGGGGTGGGGGCATGGGCTGGTGGGAATAGCATGAGCGCCATTTAGAAAGATTTAGTTTGAGGAAGTGGAGTCACATCCATGCTGATATGTCACTTAGTAGGATAGTAATGCGCGAGGAGACTGAAGGGGCGAGGTGCGGAGTAGAAAGATGGATTTGTGTGTCATCACCATAGAGATGGTACTTGAAGCCATGGGAGTTTATCACGTGACCAAGGGAAGAGGTGTAGATGGAGAAGAGAAGGGGTCCAAGGACAGAACCTTGAGGGACCCCTACAGAGAAGTGGAAGTGGAGCAGAGGAGACAGAGTTATAGGTAACAATGAAGGAGCGCTGCGATAGGTAGGAGGAGAACCAGGAGAAAACAAAGTCTTGGAGGCCAAAAAAGTGGAGTTTTTTTTTGAGGAGGAGGGGATGGTCAACAGTATCAGAGAGAGGAAAGAGAGTGTTTGTGAGGTTGTAGGGAGTGCAAAGATGGGAGAAAACAAGCTCTAATGTGTTCCCATCTGAGTGAGTGGAGGACTGTGTCCATTGTGTTAAGGAAAAAGATGAGGTTTGGTTGAAGAGTTGAGATGTAGCTGGATTGTTCACATTAATGGGGATGTTAAAATCTCCAAGAATGATAGTGGGTGTTTCAGAGGAGAGAAAGTAGGGTAGCCAGGCAAAGAAGTCATCAAGAAAGTGCAACACCGGTCCAGGAGGATGATAGATTACTGAAATCCTCATAGAAATGGGAGAAAACAGCCAAATGCAGTGAGCCTTGAAAGAAGAGAAGGATAGAGATGGAGGTGTAGGGAGAACTTGAATGGTGCTCAGTGGGGATAGAACCAAACCAACTCCACCTCCTTTCCGACCACTGAGTCTTGGTGACTGAGTCCAGTGGAAGCCTCCATAGGAAAGTGCTGTGGGAGAAGCAGAGTCTGACAGTTGAAATCAGGTTTCTGTAATTGCTAGTAGATTAAGGCAGTGGGAGACAAAAAGGTCATTGACAGAGGTGAGCTTATTACAGGTAGAGTGGGCATTCCAGAGTGCACATGGAAAAGAGAGGGTGGTTTTTAGGAGCATGGGAATTGAGATTAGATTGAGTGGATTGCGGCTATTCCTGGAGGAAGGAGGGTGCCTGGTGTGGGGGTGAGATACTGGAGGACCAGGGTTAGGGGGTTAAGAGGTTAGGAGAAGAAGGTGTGGGAAGTAAGATTGGAGCGGGATGTATATGAGTGCACATGCCTTTCTGTCCCGGTGTTTGGGTCAGCAGGGGAGTTAAGTATTACCAGGAGGTGATGAGAGCAGTAGTAGGGAGATGGTACAAGTGAGGGTAATATGTATAAGCTTTGGGGTGGAGTAGAGAAGTAAAGAAATTAGATTTTGAGAACATAGGATAGTAATATGAAAAGGATGAGTAGTGGCGGCATATTAAAAGGTAGATGGAGTGGGAATCAGACTTGTAGGAGATGTTCCCCAGGGTGTTTTGCTTGCAGTCCTTCCAGAATGCAGTAGAGTTCTTTGTTGAGTCTTCTTGTAAAAAGTAAAAAACAAATTGTTGCCATAAAGCGTGAAAGGTGTAAACCAATGGAGTGCCATAAACATTAGGTCCTATGGAACCTAAGAGAAGGTTGTAGCTGGCATCATTTCCTATCTGATGAGGTAGGAGAGTGATAGATGTTTTGGCCATTTCTTGTTCAATGCTCAATGCCAGCTCCAGAATAAAGGTGTCAGTCTACCTTGCAGGAAGAGCTAGTGTAATCCTGGTAATTCTTGGAGCAGTTGCAAGAGATGATTCCCAACTCAGGAACTCCTGAAAGGTGGCAAAGAAATAGGTCTTATTGTTATACACAATTATGCGAAAGGGGAAACCCATATCTGTCTTAAGCATTGTTCTTTGAGAGAGTGAAGCAGTGGTTCTCTGGTTTTAAATTGTTTTAGGAGTGATGTCTGTGAAGATTTGTACAGGATGACCCAAGATTAAGAGTTCTTTGCTGTCTCTAGCCTTTTTCACCATTTGGTCTATGACCCCATGGGAAATTTAATCCATAGAAATTAACACTAAACCATAGGAATGGGCAGAGAAGTTGTAAAGCATGCAGGGGATCCAAGTAAGCTTTTATTGGATTATCAAAAATAACTGAATTTTGTATAGTTATTCCAATCCTGATTTTATGGGATTAAAGTGTATGCTGTGATTGTAGATCTCCTTTAAGTGCATTTACACTTACAATGTACCACCCGAGTGAAGAGACGCTAGCCCTTTGTTAGGACAGACACTGTGCACATCTAGTTTACAAATGATAATGAGATTATTTTATGGCAAACATAATTCCACAGCCTCCTCTTTAAAATTATTTAGAAGGGGAAAGTTAAATAAAATGTTTAAGCAAGTAAAAAAGTAAGCAGCAGATTTTCTATATTTTTTGCAGTTTTTATTTTAGTTATTGTATGTGAATATGTAACAAAGAAAAAGTAGGTGTTATCACAATTTGGCTGCAAATTGTAAATGCACTTTAAGCATGCCCTACCCCACCTGACAGGCTTGATGATGGGCCAAATCGATGATCATATTGAGCATGCTGGAGAACATGCTCATTTTCTGCATACTTCAAGGTATTTTGGCAGGCTACAGCAGAGTGGGGAAGAGGGCACAAAAACCTTATGGTTCCTAATTTTTAACTTTTTGAGAACCAAATCACCCACATCCAGAGAATAAGCCTGGGGCCTGGTAAAAATACAAGAGCCTAAACCTAAAACCAAAAAGTAAACAAATATTTTTTTCCAAAAGATACACTTTAAAGACGTTCTATGGTCACAGCATACATTTTCATTTTATAACATCAGCATTATAATAGCAATACACATGATAGTTTTGATAACCCACAATACGCTAACTTCCTAAATTCCTTTCATATTGCAAGTTCTGCTGGCCATCTGTTTCAACACATTTCTGAATTCTCTGTATGCTTTGCAGCTTCTCCTCTGCTCATTCTTTTGGTTTACTTCTGATTTCTAAGGACTACATATCCCATGGTAACTTCTTGCAAACAGTGATTTCTGCATTAACTTTGGAACTCCTG
Organism: Staurois parvus; assembly: GCF_062004578.1. Lineage (NCBI taxonomy): Eukaryota > Metazoa > Chordata > Amphibia > Anura > Ranidae > Staurois > Staurois parvus. Next base: position 100,613 of record NW_028317909.1, read on the forward strand.
CGCTCAGCACCTCTGCTGTTCAGACAGTAGGCTCTGTGAAATGAGTGACACAGGAAGTACATGCAGTATTTCACAGGACATAGGGAATATGTATCGTAAATAAGAAGTAAATGTGTGGGAATTCTTCACAAAGTGAATTTAAATATCATCCAAATCAATAGCAATAATCTAGAAATAATTGACGATGAAGGTGGAAAGAAATATATGATTTCCATTTTTTATCACAGATACACTTTAGCTGCATTTTGACACATTTTACCTGCATTTGGCAACTTGCAATTAACTTATACAAAAACACCACTGGACTTGGTGATTGATCTTGCAGGGGTGAGGGCAGAAACGCTTCAACTTTGGCTTAGGGTCTCGTTTGAATGTTCTAGTCCAATTTGTAACCCTAGGTAAGCCCTGTAGATCCCAGGCAGAGTTTTTTTTAGATTTATACACTATATTGTCAAAGTATTGGGGCACCTGCCTTACACACACATGAACTTTAATATTGAGATGGCCTACACTTTGCAGCTAAAACAGCTTAAACTCTCCTGGCAAGGTTGTCCACAAGGTTTAGGAGGGTGTCTATGGGAATGTTTGACCATTCTTCCAGAAGCTCATTTGTGAGGTCAGGCACTGATGTTGGACAAGAAGGCCTGGCTCACAGTCTCCACTCTAATTCATCCCAAAGGTGTTCTATCGGGTTGAAGTTAGGACTTGACTGTGCAAGCCAGCCAAGTTCCTCCAGCCCAAACTAGCTCATGCACGTCTTTATGGACCTTGCTGTGCACACTGGAGTGCAGTCATGTTGGAACAGAAAGGGCCATCCCCAAACTGTTCCTACAAAGCTGAGAGCATGAAATTGTCCAAAATGTCTTGGTATGCTGACGCCTTAAGAGTTCCCTTCACTGGAACTAAGGGGCCAAGCCCAACCCCTGAAAAACAACCACACACCATAATCCCCCCTTTACCAAACTTTACACTTGACACAAGGTAGTCAGGCAAGTACTGTTCTCCTGGCAACCGCCAAACCCAGACACTTCCATCAGATTGCCAGACAGAGAAGCATGATTCGTTACTCCAGAGAACACGTCTCCATTGCTCTAAAGTCCAGTGACAGCATACTTTACACCACTGCATCTGACGCTTTGCATTGCACTTGGTGATGTAAGCCTTGGATGATGCTCAGCCATTGAAACCCATTCCATGAAGCTCTCTATGCACTGTTGTTGTGCTAATCTGAAGGCCACTTGAAGTTTGGAGGTTTTTAGCTATTGAATCTGCACGCAGTAGGTAACTTCTGTGCATTGTGCGCTTCAGCATTCGCTGACCCCGCTCTGACATTTTATGTGGCCTACCACTTCATGGCTGAGTGGCTGTTGTTCCCAGTTGCTTCCACTTTGTTATAATACCACTAACAGTTGACTGTGGAATATTTAGTAGCAAGGAAATTTCATGAATGGATTTATTGCACAGGTGGCAACCTATCACGGTACCACGCTTGCATTCTTGTACTCTTGAGAGCGACCTTTTCCTTTTCCTTCAAAAATGTTTGTAGAAGCAGTCTGCATGCATAGGTGCTTGATTTTATACACCTGTGGCCATGGAGATATTTGGAACACCTGAATACAATGATTTGGAGGGGTGTCCCAATACTTTGGGCAATATAGTGTGTATATTATATTTGTATCACATTGTGATGTTTTTCCTGTAGACATTGTTATTCCCATTGTTCCTGAAAAAACATTTATGCTGCAAAACATGTAGGAAATATATCAACTGTGAAAAGGCTTCCCATGCGTCTTTGCTGTACGTATCTTATGGAATTTGTTGATACATCAAGTAAAATGTTTGTGTTTAATTATGAACATCCAACGCATGGGTATGGCTTTACAATTCATATGGGAATCTACTGTAAATATAATTCTATGTGATTTTTATTATAAATATGCTCTTTGTAATATTAAAGCATTTGATTTTGATCTAAAACTTTTTTTTCATGTATGGTTTGTTTATCAGCACCATGAAAGTCCTATTCCCTCAAATACTATAGCTTTCTGACATGTGATATTTTGGCACATGGCAATTTATTGTAGGGTCTCATTTGTCCTTACTACAGCTCTGACTTTAGTCACTGGAGCACTTTTCACTTGTTGATCATAATGGTGTATTTAGAGGTTACATCTGAATGATATTGCAGGCTGAATATCCTGTTCCTGATGTACATTTTTATTGGCTGGTCTGTGACTCTTTTTATATCAGGGTTACAACATGGCCTCTTCACAGCTGAACTTGCCAGGAACATCTTTAGATGTCTTTCAGTGTGCATCCACATAAGTTCCTAAAATACCTCAATCAAGTCATCACAAAGCAGAAAAGTCTCAGGTGTACTATATTTTAGCCTGCAAACATCTTTTCTGGCTAAACTGTAATGTGGTGCAAGTATAACTACTGGTCCAAGAATGTGAAAGATTTGCTATCTCTTTGGTTGTAGTTTCCTAATACCATATCTACCAGAATATATTATGATGGTCTACTGGAAAATGGCATTAAAAGTGTGTTTGTTCTCCAAAATTAGTAGTTAGTAGAAACACAAATTAGCAGTTTTAGTAAAACGTAAGTGGTTAATCTGTAAATTGCATTTGTAATTTCCAGAGTACATCCAGGTCTTGGCACATGATGCTAGGATTGGCTGTTTGACTCACACAAGCATAAATGCTTTTCCTTTATTACTGACCATCTGTGAAGATCTGTGCAGTATATTTGCATTGTGTGCATATATTAACCTGTACATTATGCCATGTAACTCCTCAATCAATCTCACTGTGAATACTTTGCAGATAGCAATAGTCAGCTATAGCAAACCGTATAATCAGAACGGAATCGGTTAACAGTCTGTAAACATTTTTGGCCTCACTGCTAATTTTCCATGGCCAATCTTACTGCGGTTTGGATCTGTCTCTGTCCTGGCTGGAGATTTAGTGCTACACACAGAGGAAGAGGAGGCTGAGCATGAGTAAGTATTTCTATTTAGTGAGCCAAATACAGTGACAGAAAAAAAGGAGAGGGATGGTAAAACTCATATGGGAATGTAATGTATTCCCCAGGCCCCTCATTTCTGTGCCTTGCCCTAGACACCCACCATCATGTGCTTTGCATTCATCTGGTCCGTATTATATTAATTCATTTTTTTTAATGGAATCCCACTATGGAATCATTTATTAGAGTGCAACATTGTATATTCAGTCCATTGACAATTCATTCATTCTATCAAAATATGTCCGCTACAACTTTTTTTTAACTCATACAGTACATCTTCTTTACATGAATTGCATATTATCGACTCCTCGATAGATGCTTTTCAAAGTGCTTGACCCCACACAATTGCACATTCTGAAACTTGCCATGGCTTTTGTAGCAGTACCCCCAGATGAGCCATGGAATTGTTTTGTAATTTCTCTGCACACCTGAAGCTGACACACCTCATTCACCCACCACATACTGACACCCCTTGAGGTTTTTCAAAGAATTTATTAGGTCAAGCATAGCCTAAGAAGAGAAGATTAGAAAGTGTACTTATACAAACGATCAATAAGACAATAATGTTACTTTGAGGGATATGGTTAAGCACCTGCATTATTCCAACAGTAACTAACAGAACAGATCTGTATTTACCTAGAAGTATATAACAACATACATGCGGACTCCAGGAAAATGGCGCCCGCTGACACGTGCATGCTCGAGGTTTAGTCTTTTGTCTTATAATCATTGGAAGCTATACTATGAGAGCATATCTAGTACATATCCTTTCCCATTCCATGCAAAAGGTTTCGGGTATTGCTTCTCTCTCCACTGAGGAGTCTCTGTTTTGTGTTGTTGGTATGTTGGTTCCCAGGAAAATGGAGCCCGTCCACAAATGTGGGCTCCGGGAAAATGGCATCCGCTGATGAGCACATGCTCTGGACTATAAATACGTTGGCATAGACATCAATTAGTAGGCATAACCCTTTGAAAATGTGCGTGCGCACAAAATGCGCCAGATAGGAGCCTGCGCATTGACGTCACGCTGCCAGGGCCGCACGAAGGTCCGGAGGCCATCTTAGTGAGTTGTTTTAAACTGTTTGTTTGTACTCTCCACGTGGATACTCTGTACCTTTAATAAAGTACTACACTATTAGCCGTGATCTAACTCCTCAGGATGTCTCATCACGGTTTGCATGCTGCTTGGTGTCATCATCCCTATCTAAGATCATCTTGGCCTTCATGGTCCTATGACTGATGGGTGTGCTGCCTGACATACCTGGGGAAGAAACCAGCTGTTCCTACGCATTTTATATGAGCTTCTGGTGAGTGCATGTAAAGGAATACTTTTCACGGATTCACCAGCACTGGATGTCACCTAATATAAACAGTAAAAATATGAGCGCTGGGTGATAACAGGAAAAAACACAGATGGGAGCAGCCAGCATAGAAGAGGAAACAACCTCAAATCCTCCAAGAAATGCCAAGAATAAAAGTACAAATGCGGCGCTATATAGTATTAACAGTACACAAATGGTATCTCGCAGTAACAAAACTTATTGGATAACAAAACTATATCCAATAAGTTTTGTTACTGCGAGATACCATTTGTGTACTGTTAATATTATATAGCGCCGCATTTGTACTTTTATACTGGATGTCACCTGTTCACGGATTTATTTTCTGGACTTTTTTATAACTATTGTTTATCGCAATTGTGTCATTTGATATATGTTCACTATCAGTCACTATTCATTTTTATATCACCCAACGCTGACCACTCAGTGTCACGGATACCATCACCACAGTTATCAGTATATTAATTATTGCTATATTAATAACTCATGAACTCTCGCACTTTAGACTAGTAGCGCTGATCAGAGCGCCTCACTGTGTCTGCCTTTTAATATTGCTGCTATTCATTCTATTGCTGCTTCTATTCACCTTATTATTTATTTATGTATATGCACATGTTTTAGAAGTATATTGGATTCATTCATTACTTTAGTGCTGCACCTTTTATATTTCATTCACTAGTGAGGATACCAAGGGCGGTCCTTTGGTGCCAGCAGCTTATACCTTTCTACACACCCATAGCGCTCACTGATTTTCCATATACATAGTATAGAACGACAGTATGAACTTGCTATAACAGTCACAATGACCAGTGATTGATTAATAAAAAAAAATGATGGCCGGCAACATTAGGGCCCTTGAATAAAGCAGAACATTTCCCAGCAGACAATAGATTAACTTGTGCAAACTTAGAATTCTACCAAACCCAGGGCACGCTCTTCTTGATCTCTGATTCAGTAAAAGTCAAGTTTAAGTCAGACAGAGAAAGAAGTTGTTGTGATTTCTGTCCTTCGATCTCGCTGCTGCGACAATCCCTTTTTTCCTTCCTTACAAGCAGTAGGAGTGCTCTCTAGTACAGTCTGATCTCACCAGACATCCAAATAATTTTTCACACTCTCTGAGGGAAAACATGCCTGATCTCTGAGGCAATGTTCCTCTCAATGAGAGACTTCTCTGAGGACTGACTGTGGTCAGTTATGACAAGGATCTGTTTAGATAGCAGTCCAGTCTCTTTTCCCTCACACCCCCTGCTAGCTTTAAGACAGTCCTCTCCTTTTCTCTCAGCAGCCTGCAGACCCCCTCTTTCTGTTTTATTGCATCAGCCACTTCTTCAAAGCGTGCCAAAACCCAGGGGCAGAGACTTAAAAAGACCCTACTGACCCATGATGGCCATCAGGGGTCACATTGAGCAGCACAGCCAATTGGGAATGCTGCTCCATAACCCAGGAAACCACAGAGAAACCAGGTTTCCCTTGACTTCCTGTACAGTCTGTGTTACCATTTGGTTGAGTGCCATCTGCAGTGGGGAAAACAGACTGCACATGCCTAAAAGTACAGATCACCTTTCATAGGGGTCTAATTCTTTGGGCTATGTTATGGCTAAATGTGAGTTATAAAGAATATCACAGCATGGTTGGGAGTTCTACTACCTGGGTGCACACTATTTCACTCACAAGAGGGAAGTGATCAGAATAGATTTGACATCAGGCTAAATATTTGCTTAGGGTTTAAGATTCTAGACTGGATATACTAGATTGCTATCCTTATTTACCCTCCCACTATGACAAACAATTATGGTAGACACTGTCTTCAAATACGCACCATTTTGCTTCTTTGAGTCTGTGTCACCATGTGTTGGTATTTCAGACAAACTGCCTGCTGTAAACAAATCTGTGAGTGTATCTAATCATATGTCTAAACTACTACTTTGTAATTCATTAATGGAAATTCAAAGTCTTTGTAGAATATACATTCCCTTGGCAATCTCTTTATTACATGAAAGAGCTAAAGACCAGCTGTTCTTTGTTTAACTAAAAGGAGGATGCTGCCCTGGGCTGGGACACAAAACTTGTGGGATCTGACTTCCATATTTCCTGGAAACCCCTTCTGTTAGCTAAGCTAGTTCATCCAAAGTAAAGTGTAATCATTGGGCAGTATAGTGGCTACATAATTACTGATTTGGGTTTGATTACCACAAACAATACTATTGGCATAGTTTTAAATGTTCTCACTGTCTTTATGTGCAACTGCTTCCAAAACATACTGGTAACCGGCTGTCGATTCAACTGGCCTAATTGTTGTAGGACACTGATTTAAAAGGGGGGGGGGGCTGAAGAGTCTAATGTGAAGGAAAGGCGGGAATAAAGACTTGGATTTAAAAAAAGGGGGGTCTGAGGACTTCTGATGTGAAGAGGGGGTGGGAGCTGAGGATTCTGATATGAAACGGGAAGAAAACCAGGGACTCTGATTTGAATGGGGGACTCTGGTGTATAAGAGGGGCTTCTGATGTGACGAAGGGACTCCATTTTAGATGGAGTGCCTTGAGATTTTGCGTACTTTTAAAGGATGCTATGACTAGAGAAAAAAAAAGTTGAGAAACACTAAACTAGAGCACCAGTGTAAGACAGAGAGAACATATAAAGTCCATGTACAGTAGATAATTATAGGAATGGCAATAATAATTTAAAAAAATGATGTGAAAACAAAGTAATAATATACAATGTTGTAGCTTGCCTTCATGTTTTTGTCTACAACTGAAACATTGAATTGTCTTTCTATATGTTGAGAGATATTCGTCTTCTTTATTGCAAATCATAGCTTACAATTATCACTTTGACCAGAAATCTAGCACTAGACCAGGGGTCTCCAAATTTTCTAAACGAAGGGCCAGTTTACTATCTTTCAAATATTAGGGAGGCTGGACACTGGGAGCAGAAAAAGCCCCATGGTCAGTGGGAGTAAATAAAATCTCAGTCTTGGTGGTCAATGGGAGTAAAAAAATTACATAGGAGGAATAGTGTTCCATTGTTTGTGCCAGTAAGAGGAGAAATAGTGTTCCATCCTTGGTGTCAGTGAAATGAATAGTGCCTTATCTTTGCATTGGTGTCAGTGGTAGCATAAGTGCTCCATCACTCATGTCAGCGGGGAGAAATACTGCCCCATTGTTGGTGTCAGTGGGAGGAATAGTGCCCCAAGGGCCAGCTAGAGGCAAGCAAAGGGCCACATCCAGCTCACAGGCCATAGTTTGGAGACCACTGTACTAGACCATCATTTTTCAGATGATCCTATAATCATTAAAGCAGTTAGCGCAACTAAAATGTGTATATACAGTACCTATATAAATGTGCAAAGAAATATGTGAAAAAATATTTTTTTTTTTAAAAAAGGGAAATGCATGTAAATGCAGCAAACACAATAAATGATACAACTGATATGGAATGGAAATGTTAACAAGCGATCAATCTAGTGCACTGGATGGTACAAGTGCACCTTCTTTTAATAAACCATATCAAGTTACTCTGATACTGCAAAATGAGATCTTTTTGGTTTTATTTTTTATATTGATTTGGTTGGAGTCTTGTGATCCTAAAGTAATACTTAACTATTACAACTGAATTGGAGGAATATTGCCAGTTATTACACCCAGAGTATTGGAAAAGCATGACCTTACATTTGTGCAGGTCAAACCTTGAGGTGAGCGAAAGCATTAGAAGATGATGGTTCACTGTGGCGGAGCACACAGCAATTTTATATTGAGCACGCATGACATAAGCATGTCACAAAACACAATATTTTGAAGAAAGAAATCTCTCACTGGATGTTTTTGGACTTTTTATGAATTTTTGCTTTTTGCACTTGTTGATATTAGTTTAATTTGTATGTGTTTACATGACATTTTTTAGTATTTATGAGGTTTATAGGGGGAATATGAATTATTAAGCTCTCTCTCTCACTCTCTCTATATATACATTTATTTCAGGTACTTATATTATTATTATTATTATACAGTATTTATATAGCGCCAAAGGGTTTGCTCAGCGCTGTACAATAGCAAGGGGGACAGAACATGAGACAAGACAGAAACAATACAATACACGAGGGGTTCGAGGGCCCTGCTCTTTCGAGCTTACAATCTAGGAGGGAGGGGAAAGTGGTACAGGAAGAAATGGCTGTGGGGAATGAAGTGGTGGGAGGAGTGGAGGAGGTCAGCTGTTAGGTGAGGGTGGGGTAGGCTTCCCTGAAGAGGTGGGTCTTCAGGGTGTGCCTGAAGGTGATGAGGGTAGGTGACAGTCTGATGGATTGGGGTAGTGAATTCCAGAGGATGGGGGAAGTCCTGGAGAAATCCTGCAATCGGGCGTGGGAGGAGGAGACCAGGGAGCTAGAGAGTAGGAAGTCCTGTGAGAAGCGAAGGGCATGGGTAGGGTAGTATTTGGGTATCAGGTCGGTAATGTAGTTTGGGGCGGCGTTGTGAATGGCTTTGTAGGTCAGGGTTAGCAGTTTGAATTTGATGCGCTGGGAGCCAGTGAAGGGATTGGCAGAGGGGGGTGGCGGATGTGGAGCGGTTGGTGAGGTGGATGAGTCTCGCCACTGAGTTCAGGATCGACTGGAGTGGGAATATCGTTCGTTTGGGTAGGCCAGTGGAGCCTGCATGATCTTGATAGCAATTGGACGTGGGGTAGGAAGGAGAGGTGTGAGTCCAGGGTGACACCCAGGACTTTGGCATGTGGGGTGGGAGTGATGGTGGCGTTGTTAGTAGTGATGGAGAGGATGGGGGGGGTGCGGGGTGGGGGGGAAGACCAGGAGCTCTGTTTTGGACAGGTTAAGTTTGAGGAAATGAAGCGACATCCAGTCTGATATGTCGTTCAGGAGGTGGGTGAAGCGGGAGTGGAGTGTGAGGGGGTGAGGTGGGGGGTGGAGAGGTAAATTTGTGTGTCGTCGGCATAGAGGTGGTAATTGAAGCTGTGGGTGTGTATTAGTTTGCCAAGGGAGGAGGTGTAGATGGAGAAGAGGAGGTGTCCGAGGACAGAACCTTGGGGGACTCTGACAGAGAGGGGGAGGGAGAGGTGGCAGTGTTATAGGTGACGCAGAAGGAGCGTTGGGAAAGGTAGGAGGAGAACCAGGAGAGAGCAGAGTCCCTGATGCCAAGGGAGTGCAGTTTAGTAAGGAGGAGAGGGTGGTCGACAGTGTCGAAGGCCGCGGAGAGGTCAAGGAGCAGGAGGACAGAATAGTGGCCATTAGCTTTTGCCGTCAATTTATGCAGCGCTTTACATATATATTATACATTCACATCAGTCCTTAACCCTCAAGGGGTGTACAATCTAAGGTCCCTAGCTTACATTTATACATACACATACTAGGATAATTTAGACAGGGTCCAAATCACCTACCAGCATGTCTTTGGAGTGTGGGAGGAAACTGGAGTACCTGGAGGAAACCCACGCAGGCACAGGGAGAACATGCAAACTCCAGGCAGGAGGTGCCATGGCTGGGATTCGAACCAACGACCCTAGTACTGCCAGGCGGAAGTGCTAACCATTTAGCCACTGTGCTGCCCCATATATAAATAAAAGGGAGGTTGGGATTTATTGAACGTTATCTATTCATATCATCAGTCAGATCACTTATTGTGTTTTATGCGTTTACATAGTTTGCCATTTTTATTTAAAAACTTTTTTGCACATTTGATATTGGGTTATTCATTGCACTTTATCTATTCATATTATCAGTTATATCACTTACTGTGTTTGTTGAATTTACATGCATGTCCATTTTTTAAAACTTTTTTTTATATATTTATTTGCACATTTATATTGGATTATACCAGAGGTATCCCTAGGGTTGGTGTCACCCGGTGCGGTAACATGTGGTGTCACCCCTCCAGAGGTGGGCAGCCCCTGTCGTGCACACACAGCCTGGCTCCTCCCCTCCCTGTGTCCCCATCACACCCCCCAGATAGGTGTTACAAGATCAGAGTCCAATCAATTATGATCCCCAATCTGCAGATCCGATCCCTCTTGCGGGGATCGTTGGCTTGCAACCTATACGGGGTTAGCTGATCTTGCAACACCGGTCCAGGGGGTGCGATGGGGATACAGGGAGGGGAAGAGCCAGGCTATGTGTGCACGAGAGGGACCGCCCACCTCTGGAGGGGTGACACCATGTGTTACCGAAGATCCAATCCATCTTGCGGGGATCCTCGGCTTGCTTTAAAACTTTTTGGTGTCACCCCGTGAGATAGGTGTCACCAGGTGCGGTGCGCACCCCCGGCATCCACCTAGGAATGCCACTGGATTATACACATCTTAGTTGGCCTACACTTCTTCTATATTGATTTCTATTGGTGTTTGAATGCACAACAGGAGCTGCAACATAATACATAGGCTTTTGATATATATTTGGGATAACGCAGAGGGTTTTCATTTGTTTGGTTTATTAAAGCAGTTAGACTTGATCAATAGTGAGTTGGTAGATCCTGTAGCAGCGTTGAAGTCATATTCTTTTTCTGAAAATCAGCAAAAGCTTGTGTCTTAATAAAGGGCGCCAACCATCACTGTGGGCCTAGCCAACACAAACAGAAGAACTTTTTTTTTATTATTTGTAACCATATGAATATTGTCCATGTTCCTAGACTGCTGTTACACAAAAAAAATGAAACAGTTAGCAAACCATGTCCAAGTGATGGCATAGCTGAATTGTTCTTGCTTACTGAAAAGATGCAGCAGGCAGTTTCCTGATGTGAAATCACCAAGTAGAAGACCTGATGGAGTGTGTTTAGCCCCCAAAATATTATTATTATACAGGATTTATATAGCACCAACAGTTTGCTCAGCGCTTTATAATATAACGGGAGACAATACAGCAACAGTACAATTCAATACAAGAGGGAAAGAAGGGCCCTGCTCATCGGAGCTTACAATCTAGGCGGAATACATTGGAATTATTCTGCTATGAATCAATTTTATCATTTCATTACCTTGAACTCTTGAATAAGGGGCAGACTGACCATTCGGGCTCTCGGGCACTGCCCGAGGGCCAGGGTTCACTAGAGGGCCCCATGAGAGGCTCAGTCCGTCTTCTGGATATGCCGCTGCTGAAAGGAGGAAAAAAGGACATGTTGCAAAGGGGTAGCGCCGCTGTCAGGGATCGCCGCGGCGCTGGTCCCACCGCAGGCGCAGTGCGCAACCTCGCACGGGGATGCGGGCATTCGGTCCGGGCCGGCCGCGGCGGCTAACTCATGCATGCGCACTGAGTGACACGGGTGCGCGCCGAGCACCAATGACAGCGCAGGGCGCGGTATTTAAATCGCTCTGAGCTGTCACTGGTTGCCGTTTGGTCCCTTTCTGTTCCCTGATCTGTGTACCTGTATTTTGGATAAGTTGCTGACCCGGATTGCTTTGACATTGCTGTACTCTCCTGCCCTGACCCTTGGCTTGCCTGACCTCTCTCCTGGATGCCCCCTGTTTGTTCTGATCTACTGTTGCTGACCTGGCGTGTGACCCGACTATTCTCTGCCCGCTGTTTTGTACCTCGCAGACCCCACGGCTCCCGACCCGGCTTGTTTGACCCTGCACCTGCTCAGCCATCCATCCATCCCGTTGGGATCACCCGACCTCCTCACATCAGGCTCTTACTCTGCGGGAGCCCTCGGCGGATACCTCTACCATTGGTGGGTGTGCCCAGTAGTCGCGACCTGGTCTCGGAGCGCTCCAAGTTTATCCCCACCATCAGGGGCCCTGGTGAACAAGTGCTCCGGAGCTTAGACTCCACGCTCTGGAGGCACCTGACCAGTGGATTGCTAGAGGTACCGCCGGGCGGTCCCTTACAGCCGCGGCAGGCACTTCGGACACCTCTCCTCGGAGTTTCCTAAGAGGGTCGGGTCCCACATCCCTGCCACAGGACAGGCGGCCAGAGAAGAGAGCAGAGTCATCGTTGTGCTTACCTGCCCTGTATCCTGCAGCAGGTCAGTGTGTAATCTCCTCCCACCCACCATCTAAGGAAATGACAGGCGGGCGGCGGTTCTCTTGTTCTGGGAGGACATCATATGACCTCCTCCCACTCCAACGATCGGTGGTGCACTGTGTCCCTGGGACACAAAGGATCACTGATCAGCGGAAAGAGCCGAAGACGCCGACTCGGTCATGTGATCAGCTGTGTCCAATCACAGTTGATCGCATGTAAATAAGGAAATGCCAGTTATCAGCATTCTTCTCCTCACCAGCTGTCATGCTTACAGCTGGTGAGGAGAGGAGACCCGGTAATCAGCATTCCTCAGAGGGGACATCTACACGGATCATCAGGGCACTGATCAGTGGCCTGATGATCAGTGTAGCCCCATCAGTGCCACCTGTCAGTGTCCATTAATGTCACCTGTCATCTGAGCTGCCTATCAGTGCTAGTCAATGCCGCCTATGAGTGCTGCCAATCAGTGCCGCCTATCAGTGCCCGTCAGTGCCACCTAACAGTGCCAGGCAGTGCTGCCTATCAGTGCCTCCTATCAGTACCATATATGAGTACTGCCTTTCAGTGCCCATCAATGATGTCTGTCAATGCCCATCAGTGCCACCTACCAGCGCGACCTCATCAGTGCCCATCAGTGCCGCCTATCAATGCCCATCAGTGCCCATCAGTGCCGCCTTATCAGTGCCCATCACTGCAGGTTCATTAGCGCACGCCAGTGAAGGAGACAAATTACTCATTTACAAAATTTTAAAACAGAAACTAAGAAAAAAACTTTTTTTAAAAAAAAATTTTCAGTTGTTTTTTGGTTAGTTTAGCAAAAAATAAAAACCCTGAGGGGATTAAATACCAAAAAAGCTCTATCTGTCTCAAAAAAATGATAAACATTTCATACGGGGACAGTGTTGCATGACCGCGCAATTGTCATTCAAAGTGTGACAGCGCTGAAAGCTGAAAACTGGCCTTGGCAGGAAGGGGGTATAAGTGCCCTGTAGGCAAGGGGTTAATAGTAGTCTCCTATTCTATATTCCTTATATAAAACACTGATATCTGTACACTGAGTGGCACCCAGTGTACAGATATCAGTGTTATATATAAGGAATAGCACTCAGTGTACAGATATCAGTGATATATACAGTGGCTTGAAAAAGTCTTCCTCATGACTGAAATGTCCCCCTTGATGTCATGTTACAATGTATTTATTGGGATTTGATGTGATAGACCAACACAACGTGGCACATAATTGTGAAGTGGAAGGAAAATGATAAATGGTTCCAACATTTGTGACCAATAAATCTGTGAAAAGTGTGGCGGCATTTGTATTCGGCCCCCTGGAGTCAGTATTTTGTAGGACCCACTTTGGCTGCAATTCCATCTGCAAGTCTTTTTGGGGATGTCTCTCCCAGCTTTGCACATCTAGAGAGGGACATTTCTGCCCATTCTTCTTTGCAGAATCACTCAAGCTCTGTTATTGGATAGAGAGCATCTGGAAACAGCAATTTTCAGGTCTGGCCACAGATTCTCCATTGGATTTCGGTCTGGACTGTGACTGGGCCATTCTAACACATGAATATGCTTTGTTTAGAAAGTTTGGAGACCCCAAATTTAGATCAAAGGGACAGTTTACTGTCCTTCAGGTTTTTGGGGGTCGGACTGTGATCTTTGGGATCAGAAATTGTCCTGGCATCAGTGGGAGTAAACCATGCATCTTTAGTATTAGGGGGAGGAATAGTATCCCACCTTTTGGTGTCAATGGGAGGAATAGCGCCCCATCATTGGTATCAGTGGGAGGAATAATGCCTTATCATTCATGTCAGTGAAAGGAATAATGTCTTATCATTGGTGTGAGTGGGAAGAATAGTGCCACATCATTGGTGTCAGTGGGAGGAATAGTGCCCCATCATTGGTGTCAGTGGAAGGAATAGGAAAAATTCATTAAAACCTTCATTTTGAAATGTACCATTGTTGCGCTCTCTTTAATGTAAGTTTTTTTTTCTTTATTTTGTGTAATAAACATTTATTTTGAACATACTGTAGAGAAATTCTGTGACAAACGCATGTATTGCGGGCAGTGTAATATGTAGGTGGGGCTTTGTGTGGGTGCGGCTTGAGTGGGCAGGGACACAGGGGGCCCATGATCTCCTATTGCCCGGGGGCCCCATGAGTTGTCAGTCCGCCCTGTCTTGAACATTTGTTTGGGGCTCTCATTGGATTGTACATATCTATTCTCTGACTGCCTTGTTTAGTTTGACATTATCTAAATACATAATTTCATTACAGTGTACAAGTTTATATGATATGCTATTATTAAACCATGTGAAGAAGGGTATATTACAATACAGTAGTAAATAATCTGACATAAACCAGATCCAGACCATGGAGAGTAGAACATCCTCTACTTTCAGTCGGATCACCAGCTGCTAGCACTGGTCTGTGAAGCTGACACTTGTCACAATGAAATATGAATACAGACGTGTACACTAAACAGCAACAAGCACCACTGATTCCAGTCAGCTGTTGCTTCTTCCCAGTAATCTGCAGACATGAGCATGATATTCTATGGAAAACACTTATGAATAACACCATTGCCATAATTTTTAAATTACAGCTGTGTTTTCAAAACACATTTGTGTGAAAAAGTTTCAACCTTTATTCAAACCCTCTTACAAATAAATCTTATAATCTACTCACTTATAAACAGATTTAACTTGCAGCCTTGATGCTCTTCTCCCAGGATCCCTTGCATCTTTGGTTCATCATCCTTTGTAATAAACTGAGAGAAAGATATCTCAGCCCCATCCAGCTGTTATTTTACAGTTCCAGTGGGTGACCAGGGGAAGGAGGGTGGCAGTGTGACCACTCTTCAGCAGCCCATTTTTACTACCCCCCTGACTGACCTGTAAGTGGGGTACAATTTTAGTTAGTTAGGTGCTGCCCCGAATTGGAGGGTTAAAGTTAACTCTATTTCCCGAGTTTTTCTTTGGTAAGTTTTCTGGGGTCTGACTCACTGCTCCTGTGTACTATAAAAAGTGGACAGTGAGACCTGGGGGTGCACAGAGAGAGTGGAATGGTGCTACATCTTGTTTACATCTTTGAAGCCTGCCGCCATGTAGAGAAGCTGCTGAAACCTGGGGTTCTCCCCAAAGACACCAGCTACTGGAAACTGCCATGCAATCAACTGTGTCACAGAGGGACTCTGCCTACACAGGTATGCCGGAGAAACACACAACACATAAGAGTTAGAGATTAGGGACATAGGAAAAATAAACTGTTCATGACTGTTGGAATTTGTAACGTTTTTGACACTTTTCCTAAGTAAAGCGTTGGAACTTTGCTTTTTGTCTGGTCTGAAGTCATTAAAGGAGTGTGTTGCAAGTAACTGGCACCAGACATAGTCTCTCGTTTGGGTTAATAGCACATTGGGCAAAGAAGACAACACATGGTCACTAAGGGTAATAACGTAAGTCAAGTTCACGTGTGGAGCTTACACAGCACATTCCACTACTGGGAGAGAGACAGTGGAGGATGCTGGACAGGTGGACATTGGCTTAGCGTGTCCCTCCTAACTGCAAGTTACAGTACAGTTAGAATTTACATTGACATGGGGGACTCAAGAGTTAACCGGAGGACAGTTACCATGTAAGTGCACATGATGTATGGCCATCTCTAATGTCAGAGGCCCATCTTAAGGTCAAGTATTCCCTGACACGATCTCAGCCCTGTCCCTGGGGATTGATGGAATTGGCACAAGAAAAGTACCCCATATGCAAGGAGAATGACGCTGTTACAGGCGCCCAGCGTAGCCCAGAACAACCCACCCCGGGGTAGGCCTCCTATGTTACCCACACTTGGCACCCAATGAGGAGGGGAGCATTGAGGGAATGTCACCAACCTACCCTATAGCCCATTTAAAACACACCTTACAGGTATGCTTTACCTTGAGGAATTAAGTATAGCAACAGGGCAGCGGCGTCGCTAGGGGGGTACGGACCACACCCAGGTGACACCTGCCAGAGGGGTGACACCCAGGGCCATCTATCGGATTGCCTCCACCACTCACTGTCACTAACAGCACAGCGGAGAGCAGAAGGCAGAACACTTCGCTGAAAAGAAGGCGGGAGCTGCTGGAGTTACTTTCCAAGTCAACCAGCTGGTGATTGGTTCCAGCAGCTCCCAACTTCTATTCAGTGTGGCTGTCTCCCGCTCTGCATGCTGAGTAAGGTAGGAAGGGGCAGAGCTGCTGAGGCTATGTAATGTGAAGGAGGAGGAATAGCTTCAAGGGGGCTGTGTAATGTGAAGGGGTTAAGAGGTGCAGGGAGCTGTGTAATGTAAAGTGGTCCAGAGGTGCAGGGAGCTGTGTAATGTAAAGGGGCCAAGAGGTGCAGGGACTGTGTAATGTAAAGGGCCCAGTGGTACAGGAAGCTGTGTAATGTAGAGCGGTCCAGAGGTGCAGGTAGCTGTGTAATGTAAAGGGGTCCAGAGGTGCAGGGAGCTGTGTAATGTAAAGGGGTCCAGAGGTGCAGGGAGCTGTGTAATGTAAAGGGGTCCAGAGGTGCAGGGAGCTGTGTAATGTAAAGGGGTCCAGAGGTGCAGGGAGCTGTGTAATGTAAAGGGGTCCAGAGGTGCAGGGAGCTGTGTAATGTAAAGTGGTCCAGAGGTGCAGGGAGCTGTGTAATGTAAAGTGGTCCAGAGGTGCAGGGAGCTGTGTAATGTAAAGGGGTCCAGAGGTGCAGGGAGCTGTGTAATGTAAAGGGGTCCAGAGGTGCAGGGAGCTGTGTAATGTAAAGGGGTCCAGAGGTGCAGGGAGCTGTGTAATGTAAAGGGGTCCAGAGGTGCAGGGAGCTGTGTAATGTAAAGGGCCCAGTGGTACGGGAAGCTGTGTAATGTAAAGGGGTCCAGAGGTGCAGGGGGCTGTGTAATGTAAAGGGGTCCAGAGGTACAGGGAGATGTGTAATGTAAAGGGGTCCAGAGATGTAGGGGCTGTGTTACATAAGGGCATAAGGGGGTCAGAGGTGCAGGGGCTATGTAATGTAAATGAGGTTTTCCTGCATTTTACCCACAGTAATAGCTTCAGTCCTATAGTTTTCTAATAGGTTGCACATTTTTTTCTGCATTCTGGACCTCTGAAAGCACACCAAAAGTCCCACGCGATGCACTTTCAGAAAACAGGAAATAAATATTTGGGATGGGGTGACACCATATTTTACCGCACCAGGTGACTCCAACCCTGCTGACACCACTGCAAATGGATTTGAGACAGAGTTCATCATTTTACATTCCAAGCACTAGAATTAAATTATTATATTACCAATATAATGCAGGATTTATATAGCAATATACAAAGAAAAAAAATTACAAAAAAATTGACACACTACAGTTACAATACAATTCAAGACAAGAGAATAAGGAGGACCCTGCTCATCAGAGCTTTCAATCTAAAAGTGATGGACAATAAAGGAGAAATACAGCACATATTTGAAGTAGTACTGCAGCCATAATCTTTTTTATTGTTTACAAGTCTCTTTTGTCCTGGTGACAACAGGAAGTAAGAGTAAACCCAATTTTATGACACAGAACTACAGCACAGTGCCCATACATGGATTGAAATTCAGCTGTTTACTGCTGAACCAGTCGACTTTCACTCTACATATGGCCAGCTTAAGGCTGACAACAGACACCTCTTTTTTTTTTTCAATCAACCAGTGGACTGAATGAAATAAAGGACAGTTCCCCTTCCACACAAGTAAGGTGGATGGTGGAATAATCCCCACTGAGACACTGTATTCTGAGAACGGGACTCCTCCTCAGTCAGAATTGTCAAAGACTCTATGAATTAAAATTATGACATGCAGTATAGTTTCTATGAAACTATAAAACATAGGTTTTAAGAGAAATTGGACTGGCCAAAATCTAATGTGCCACATGAACATTTACCTATCCCAAAGCACCAGAAACCTGAAGAGTTGTTCTACAAATGAAGCAATTAGTTGCAAGGACACAGTCAATCCGTGGACAATGGGATAATTTTGTGCTCAAATAACACCTGGAAGCAGAAAGACCCATCTTAACATAATACTGTTGTATATTTGCAGGGCATTGACAAAGTGACCACTTGTTTCACGCCTAAGTAGTTTTCAGTGCGTTTTCAGTTTTGCAGAAATGCACTACAGTCCATTTACTATGGTTTCCTATGGGTCATGTTCACATCTCTACATTTTCGACCAGTGCGTTTTTTGAAAAGGTTTAGGTAAATTTTTTCACACAGCAGATTGCATTTTTGGTTCCATAGGCTTCAATGGAAATGCAGCAGAAACACATGCAGTTTTGATGCATTTTTACTGCAAAATGCGCCAAAAACACATGCGAAAAAATGTAAAACACACCGGGAAAATGCATAAACTGCAACCTGCATAGCTGTGAACAAGGCCTCTGTTGTTCACCTTACTGAGAAATACTAAACTGAAGGACACCTTGGGAAACCTTTAACCAAAAGTCAACATTCAGGTATATTTCTATAAGTGTCAAGTCAAGAAGAAATTAATTTAGCTTTGCAATATTTTATAAGACAAAATCATTGATATGTTTTGGCTCACTTTTTGAAAACTTGGTGTCACCATTTTTTCTTATGGAGTACCATTTGTACGCAGACACCTATTATGCAAGCGTACTGCTCTTTAGAAATGTTTTCAATCATGCAATTGGCTGTTGTGGTACCATGCAACCTAATTGCTGGGGCTTCTCCCAACTGTTTATAAACACACCGTCATAGGAGGAGAAAGCCTACTTGCACAGTGAAGAACTTCGCGCAGTGAAGTGGAAAGACAAATGGGATGTTTTCTTCCTGTCCTCCATTCGCAAAGACACACCAGCCCAAATTTGCATCTGGTATAGTTGAAAAGTCTCCCTCCTGTGAATATAATCTTAATATGGGAGGCATAGACTTCAACAACCAGATGATGAACCTGAACTTGATGTCCCACAGAATCAGACACTGGTACAAAGAACCATCTGTATATCTATTTCAATTGGCTTTATACAATGTTTTTGTGATTTACAAACCAACAAGAAGAAGTGGATCCTTTCTAAAATTTCAGGAAGTGATCGTTGCACCCTTTTGTGTCCAGAAGGTGCTTTGGCCCAAACCCCAAATCCAGATGCTGTGAGCTGGCTGCATGAAAGGCATTTTCCTGATCTCTTTCCTGGTACCCAATCTTAAAAGTCACCCAAAAAAAATATTGTGTCTGTAGAAGACGCAGAACTAGATTTTTCTGTCTCTCCTGTTCTGGACAACCTGGTTGCTGCATTAAGGGCTGCTTCCATTGCTCAATGTTTACCTAAAAAGTTCACTTTGTGAACAAAACTAATTTTTCATATCATGTGCAAAATGTTGTGACAATAAACTGTAATTTCATAGACTACAAAAAAGTATAGTTCAGTCCAGCATTAGTCCTATCTGTGCACCATTTACAGTTCAATACAGGTTTTATGGTTAATAAATATATTTTTTTTAAGGATAAAGCACTATGGTGGGTTCTCTCTCTTTATGCATGAGAATAGCTAAGTGAATAGCTAAGTGAAGGTGGAACAATAGAGGAGTGTATAAGACCTAAGGCTAAGAAGTGGATTCATCTGGTCTGTTTAGGAATGCCAATATGAGTCCTCTATGAGGGACGCAAGCCTTATATGAAGTTACGTAATGGTTTGGTCATATATTCCAGGTGGGAATACATTCTGTGGAAGGTTTATATCACATACAGCTTTTGGCACAGAGTGGTGTTGAAAGGATTGGAGAAGTGATAACAGCTTAACATCAACACTGAGGAATGCGAATGTATTGAATTGTGGATGGTGCACATATAGGACTAATGCTGGATTGAAATATAATTTTCTGTAGTCTATTACTTTACAGTTTATTGTCACAACTTTTGCACATGCTATGAAAATGACATTTTGTTCACAAAGTGAAGTGCGGCACTTTTTAGATGAACATTATGTCATAGAACACATTGAATGTAAAAGTGTGAATAGCATGGGCGATTCACTGAGGTATAGAATTCACAAATAGCAGCTCACAAGGTTTTTGTATTTATTGCATTTGCTTCCATTGCTACTACACACTAGCGGCGTATTAGCTTAGGGTACAGCATGGCACAGTCTAGGGTACACAATTCACACAGAAGGACCTCAAAAGATTGTAGGTAGTCAGGAAACTTTGAATACAAGAACAGCGAGCACTCAAGACTCTGATGAGGTCAGCAGCAAATGCACTAAAAAGGAACCCAAAAACTTATATAAAACATACACAAAAATTGGTGCAGCGCTAAAAAAATTTATATATAAAAGTGCAATATTCAAAATATTATTAATATTAAAATATTAAATACAAGTGATAACACAGGAGTGAATGAAGCAGCTTGAGGAGCATGAAAGCCACCCTGTGTGGTAACCTAAGCTAAACGATTTCCAGGACTCCAGCTGGAGAACAGTTGCAGAGCGGTCTCAGATCCAGAGGAGGGAGTCTCTTGCCATGCTGTCTGTCTGGTCCACTTAAAGGGGACTTCCTGCAGATCCTTGGTCATTATATGATTCAACACATTGCGCTTTTACTATGCACATCTGGTGAGTGTGCATTTTTATCAATTCCCTGCACGGATTAAAGTCACGTGGAATATTTTGATACCACCTGTGCAACAGGATTCGTGTGCAGCACAATTTTCTGACTGGTGTTTGTCAGACCCTCGCTATCATATGAACACTTTCTTTGTTTTATGACTTTCACAGTCACACTTGTTTAATTGCACTCATTGTAGTGCTTCATTCACTCCTGTGTTATCACTTGTATTTAATATTTCAATATTTTCATATTAATATTATTTTGAATATTGCACTTTTATATATTAAGTTTTTCAGCGCTGCACTAATTTTTATGTAGGTAGTCAGGAAATGTTTTGAGAGACCCTAAAATTAAAAGCTGCAAGGTTAATGTTCCAAAAAGTAAAATTACAAAAATAAGTTTTAGAAATATAAAAAAGAAAAAAAATTAAAAAGTAAAAAATAGAAAAATAAAATATGTAAAAAAAGTTGTTTTATTAAGTTAATGTTAAATGTTTACTGTGTTTTATTGCTAATTGTTGCATGAGGGGCCTGGGGTGGTCAGTGAGTGTATCACTCCTATGCTTCAGCATATATTTTATTTACTTTTTTTCTGGCAGAGATTTCTTCATCCAAATTGATCGAAGTGAATCAAGGAATCTGGCTGCATGAAAAAAAAGAAATAAAAATTACTTGTGTGCCAAACAAGGACCAACAATATGTCAGTGGGTATACTAGGATAAGGTCTTCAGTTGCAGGCATCATCCCAGTATTGCTTTTTTTAGCCAGTGATTGGCTTTCATGTGCAAGCAATCCTAGTGGGTAATTTAAAAACTGGATTGCTTTTACAAACAGCCAGAGGGGACACCCCCCCTTCTGCCGCCTTCCATGGCTTTCTCACGCTCTCCTGTCCCACCAGAGAACCGAAAATGCAGCCAGTGGTTGCGCCAGCTGACCATAGAGCTGATTGAAGACTGGAAGGACTCTGACCATTTCTATGGTCTAAGAAACTAGAAACAATGAGCATTTAATCACTTCTGGTTTTGCTGGATGTAAACAGCACCATTTTCAAATTGGATAAGCATTTGATCAAGCCAATCTTGGTGTGATCAGTTGATGTTAAGGACAGAGGAGAGGTCTGATTTCCTGAGTACCTGTCACTGTCTGTTGCTATCACAGGTAAAATTTAAATTTCCTGTGATAACAATAAACGTGATTAAAAAATTAAAGGGACAGTGTAAAAATAAATATAAATAAAATGAACAATTTAAAAAATGTAAAGCACCCCCAGTCTGCCTGTGTTTGCACACAGAGGGGAATCAGGGGATCAGTCCATCGACGGTACGTAAACAGCGATCACACTACGCATGTGAGCTTTCACTGTGAATGTCAGATCAAGGGCAGTAATTCTAACACTAGACCTCCTGTGTAAATGTAAAGTGGTAACCTATAAAGGCTTTTAAAGCACCTATGGACAATAACATTTTCATAGTTTGCTGCCATTGCACGGGTGTGCACAATTTTAAAGTGTGACATGCTTGGTATCTATTTACTCCATGTAACATTGTATTTTACATTTTACCAAACAATTGGGTATTATATTATGTTTTTGTGCATTAAAATTAATAAGAACTGTATTTTCCAAAAAGTTGGCATTTGAAAAACTGCTGCATAAATACCATGTGACTTAAAAAATGTACGTGATCTACTTCACATCTACTTCATATTCAAAATATTCCCATATACCATAACAAATATATATGCAATGTCAAATATTTTAGAATCAAAAATAGTGAATGAAAAAAAGTTCCCAAACATACAGTATATACAAGGTAATAAAGACTTTAAAGTCCACAATAGTGGATGAAAAAAAGTTCCCAAGCACCAAATGTGACAGTGACCAAATCTTGCAACTTCAATTGTGTTCCACCAACATGTGTGGCCAAACTATGCACTCACCAGATTACATAGGCCAACAGAGTAGCTAGCAAGCATATACTGTCAGATCTTGTATGTGTTAGGTGGGATGCCCAGTTCTGCAGACTGGGCATCCCATTTAATGAAGAACCACTGTAGCATCTCCGCCATTACCAGAATAAGTGTCAGGAAAAAGCCCACATAAATATTCAACCCAAACAGCTCACCAGGGGGCTCCCTCTCCTTACATGGATGCTATTCCCACGGCTGGCATGTGTTACAGCAACCGGATGTAACATCAGAGTAAACCAAAATTGACGAGTGTGGCTTAAGCCTCAATGCACTCACATATTACTGGTGCCACAGGGAGCACCAACCCAAACAGCTCACTAGGGGGATCCCTCTTCTTACACCGCCAATATAACCATGGATGGTGTGCATTCCAGCAACCAGATGTGACGTCAGAGGAAACTGGAAGTAACATGTGCGGCTCACGCCTCAATGTATTTTGTGTTTCTCAGGAAGCTATCATTTTATTCTCTTGGGCCTCTGCTTTAAAAAAATATATGTTTTGGGGTTATAAGTAATTTTCTAACCAATGTACAGTTGTGTTCAAAATAATAGCAGTGTGTTGAAAAAAAGTGAATAAAGCTCAAAATCCTTCTAATAGCTTTTATTTCCATACACACAAATGCATTGGGAACACTACACATTCTATTCCAAATCAAAACATGAGGAAAAATAGATCAAATTTGTGTTGTTCCTCTAAAAAAATTGAAGAAAAGTGAATATTAGACTGTTCAAAAAAATAGCAGTGTTTGTATTCTTCTTTACAAACTCAAACATTCACTATATAAACTGAAAAATGTTTGAAGATTTTTGCTTTCCTTTGAATCACTTAATTAATACTTAGTTGTATAAGCACTGTTTCTGAGAACTGCTGTACATCTGTGTTGCATGGAGTCAACCAACTTCTGGCACCTGTGAACAGGTATTCCAGCCCAGGATGATTGGACCACATTCCACAGTTCTTCTCTATTTCTTGGTTTTGCCTCAGAAACTGCATTTTTGATGTCACCCCACAAGTTTTCTATTGGATTAAGATCCGGGGATTGGGCTGGCCACTCCATAACATCAATCTTGTTGGTCTGGAACCAAGATGTTGCACGTGTACTGGTGTGTTTGGGGTCGTTGTCTTGTTGGAACACCCATTTCAAGGGCATTTCCTCTTCAGCATAAGGCAGCATGACCTCTTCAAGTATTCTGATGTATTCAAACTGATCCATGATCCCTGGTATGCGATAAATAGGCCCAACACCGTAGTATGAGAAACATCCCCATATCATGATGCTTGCGCAACCATGCTTCACTGTCTTCACAGTGTACTGTGGCTTGAATTCAGTGTTTGGGGGTCGTCTGACAAACTGTCTCCGGCCACTAGACCCAAAAAGAACAATCTTACTTTCATCAGTCCACAAAATGCTGCGCCATTTCTCTTTAGGCCAGTCAATGTGCTCTTTGGCAAATTGTAACCTCTTCAGCACACGTCTTTTTTTCAACAGTGGGACTTTGCGGGGGCTTCTTGCAGATAGCTTGGCTTCACATAGGCGTCTTCTAATTGTAACAGTACTCACAGGTAACTTTACACCTTCTTTGATCTTCCTGGAGCTGATTGTTGGCTGAGTCCTTGCCATTTTGGCTATTCTTTTATCCATTCGAATGGTAGTTTTTCGCTTTCTTCCACGTCTTTCAGGTTTTGATTGCCATTTTAAAGCATTTGCGATCATTTTAGCTGAGCAGCCTATCATTTTCTGCACTTCTTTATATGTTTTCCCCTCTCCAATCAACTTTTTAATCAAGGTACGCTGTTCTTCTGAACAATGTCTGGAACGACCCATTTTCCTCAGAATTTCTGAGAGAAATGCACTGTAACCAGCATGTACAACATTTGCTGCCTTCCTTCCTTAAATAAGGGCAATAATTGCCACCTGTTTTTCAAACAATGAATGACCTCACTAACAGAACTCCACACTGCTATTATTTTGAACATGCCCTTTCAATTAGTGATTCAATTAGACAGAATCAGCAGCATGCATGTCATGACTGTTGGGTCTGTTGGATTTCTATTACTCTACTACACCTGGTAGTAAATTATTTGCCATGTGGAAATATCATTTCTACCCAAAACAGTGATTGATCAGGTTAGTGATGTCTGACTGCTATTATTTTGAACACAGCTGTATCTTTAAATGTAAACAGAAAAGGCTTGGCCTTCAGACTGTTAGAAGAGTGGGCGATGTGCGTCAGAAGCTTCTAACGTGGGCATAAAATGCCAAGACAGTTCAAATACCCACCAAATGACCCCTTTTTGGAAAGTAGCAACCCAAGGTATTTGCTAAGAGGCATGTTAAGTTCATGTAGAAAGTTGTTTGCCACAAGTTTTTGGAAAATGAAAAAAAAAAGTTTTTTTTTTTTTTTTAAACAGAATTGTTACTTTAATGAGATATTTCTCACACATGCCATTGGTGTGGAATTAAACCCCAAAATACATTCTGCTACTTCTCCTGAGTATGGGGATACCACATGTGAGAGACGTTTTGGTAACTTTAGTTATGTACAGGAACCCAAAATCAAAAAACCACCTTCAGGCTTTCAAAGATCGTAATTTCCTCATTTAATTTCTTGATCACAGTTTCAGAGGCCCTGAAATGCCAGGATTATACAAAACACAAAATTACACCTTTTTGAAAAGTATACTGCAGATCTGATTTGTTGCCACACGTTTTTGGAAAATGAAAAAAGAAAATGAAACATTTTTTTTTTAATTTTCTTTTTCATTTTTCAAAATCTTGTGACGAAACATGAAATCTGCAAAATACTCACCATGCCTTTTATGAAATTCCTTGGGGTGTCTACTTACCATAAAGGGGTCTTCTGGGGGGTTGCTTGTACTACCCTGGCACTTCAGGGCCTCTGAAATTGGAAAAGGTAGTAAGAAAGTGACATGAGAAAATATGCCCTTTGAAAGCCTTGAGATAGTCATTGGATTTTGGGAGCCTGTACGTGGCTAGGCTGCTAAAAAGTATCTCACATCTGGTATCCCCATACTCGGGAGAAGTAGCAAAATGTGTTTTGGGGTGTAATTTCACATATACCCATGGCATGTGTGAGACATATCTCATTAAATTGGCAACTTTAGGCAAAAAGAAAAAGCTACATAAATTTCAGTAAATATACCATAGTTTCTAGATGCTATAACTTTCCTACAAACCAATTCACTTCTCACACCTCTCACACCTGTTCACCCCCTATGGACCAGAGCGATTTTTACATTTCTGCTATGGGCTACTTTGCTATTACTTAAGATAAAATCATAATATATATATATTTTTTTCCAATCTCTAAACAATTAAACATAACAAAACGAGCATTGTTAGTTTAACAATAAATAATGTTACTGCACATAACGAGTGCACATTTTATTCTGTTATTTGTCCTATTTAAAATGGCATCAAAATTCTAATTTTGGTACAAAGCATTGCTAAGTTATTTACAAATGACGCAAAGTGTTTTTTTTTTTCAACTTGGCGCTTTTTTAAATGTGAAACTTTTTTACTTGTCAGGTTACTTTAACTGACTTCAGCTGCATATCAAAGTTCATCCCTTTGATCTATAGATAAATAAACAGAAAGATACAAAATGAAACAATGTTTCATTGTATGTTTCTCTTTATTCACAGTTGAGCTATATTGTTGGTAAACATTGCCAGACTGCTTTTTTTTGACAGCTCCAGCAGTGGAACTATATCTGTGTACTTGGCAATGCCAATCAGAGCTAAATTGCCAAGTACTGGGGCAGGAGAGGTCCTGGCAGCAGGAAAGAAGGACTGAACATGTTACACATGCCCGGTGTACAATGATGACTTTTTTTTGGGTCTGTGTAACATGCCCATAATCTGCAAATAGCTGATATACACTTTTTGGGATTTTTTTTCCAAAGATGTGTAGCAGAATACCTTTCGGCCTAAATTTATTTTGAAATTTGAGTTTATTGGTTATTTTTTATAACATGAAGTAGACAAAAAAATGTTTGGTCTTTTTTGATTAATATATAATAAAAAATAATTTACAAAAAACAGTGGTGATCAATATCACAAAAAGAAAAAAATATAGAAATGTATAAATTTAATTTGGGTACAGAATTGCATGAATGAGCAATTATCAGTTAAAGTAGTGCAATGCTGAATAACAAAAAATTATCTGGTCATGAAGGGGGTAACATGTTAAATTACACACTCATATACAGGGTGTAACATGTAACATGTTACAACCAGACCAACCCCTGATCCCACAGTGACAGCTAGGATCTGGGGGATCTTCTCCTCCCCGCTAGCTGTAACAATTTTTAAAAAATGTGCCCCTCTGCCTGCCAGGCCGTGTCACTCATTAATCAAAATTAAAAGGTATGCGCTAATAACAAACTTATACAAAAGTGTATGTCATCATCCAAAAAACATTAGTGTTTTAAATAAATTATAGTGTCCAAACATAAATTAGTGTCCAAAAAAATATATATATCTTCAGTGACTTGAACCAATTGTGAGAAATCCACCACCAAAGGAGATTAAATAAACTCACCAGAGCTAATGGCTGGTCAGATTATAAAACAGCAACTGCGCTTGTGCTCTGGGAGCAATGAACCCGATGTCCAAATAGATATGGTGATGTTTCAGATACTTCCAGATAATAATCACAGCCAAACAACTTTGCAGCCCAAGCTCTTATGATGAACTTCTCCACTCTTTCTCATACCTCCATGAGAGCATGCAGTACACTCAGGGACAAAAAAGAGAACATAATGGTGCAATACGTTTTTTTCATTTATCTCTTTAATAAAAAAGGTATAAGGAAACTCACAAACAAGGTGTCCAACAGACACCAGCTTCAATCGCAAAAAAGGGTTGAGATACAGTTAACGCTCACCGCAGATCTCTCCCATACAGCACAGACCAGCAAGGCTCTCTAACGTCCACATCAAATAGGCTACGCCCAACCGGTTTCATCACACCGACGTCATCAAGGGGCGGTACAGATGGGAACGTCAGACAGCTCTTATAAATACCACCCTTCATCTACATAATTTTAACACCCAGCCAATCACTGCGTTCCTAGTCTCCTTAATCACGCTGGCTAGAACAGGTGTTTCCCAATTTAATTATAATATACTCTATTATATAAACAAAAAAGCTAAATATATATACCCTGCAGGTTTGAATCAGCACAAAACCGTTCTCCTTCAAAATCACCCACAAAAAATATAAATATAAAAAAACATAAATATATGCAGAAAAGCAATATATACCATCCTGTGCATGGCTCTTCAAACCACAGAAAAACCCTTAAAGGGCCATGCACAGAACTTAAAGCACAACTCTTCTTATACACAAAAAAATGTAAAAAAAAATTTAAAAAAAAAATTTTTTTTTTTTTTATAAAAATATAAACCAAATTAAAATAAACTATATATAACGATCACTACATGTAATCAATATTTTAAAATATTTATCTTAAAAATTAGTCAAAAAACAATTTAAATCAATATCTATGTTTATACCTCTTGGTACTAAAGACTCCAATTCATATATCCAAAAAGTCTCCTTTTTTGATATTTCTTTAATCAGATCTGAACCCCTCCAATGACTTTTTACTCTCTCAATTCCATAAAATGTCGCTAAACTCGGATCACTATTGTGTCTTAATTTAAAATGTCTTGAAACACTATGTTTGTCAAACCCTCTCTTTATATTGTTCAAATGTTCATTTATCCTAGTCTTCAACTGTCTCCCTGTTCTTCCAACGTACTGAAAATGACACGGGCATTCCAAAACATAAATCACATGAGAGGAATTACACGAAATAAGTTGTTCGATCTTATATTCTTTCTTAGTTATATTTGAAATAAATTTCTTCCTCTTTATTTTATTCGATCTATTTATCGTTCTACATGCTTTACACCTGTTACAATGAACAAATCCCTTCAAATCGGGAAAAAAATCCACCGCTTTTGGTGGATCTAAAACATTATGCACTAATTTCGTCCTTATAGATCGATTTTTCTTATAAATAAATTTAGGTTTTTTTGGGATGATCTTTTTCAATACCTCATCTTTTAACAAAATCGGCCAATATTTCTTGAAAATACCCTCAATCTCTTTATACTGATTATTAAAGTTGGTAATAAAAGCCATATCAAAGTTGTTATTCTTTATCTTTCTATTAGACAGAAAAGTACTTCTATCCTTTTTATCAATCATTTCCCTTTCTGTTGACAAAAAAGGTTTTTTATATCCTTTCTCAATAAACCGATCGATCAATACATCAGTTTGATCAACAAAATCTTTCCTTAAACTGCAATTCCTTTTAATTCTTGTAAGCTGACTTCTTGGGGTATTATATAGTCATTTAGGATGATGTCCACTTGAAACCGGGATATAGCTATTTTTATCAATATCTTTAAAAAAAGTTTTAGTATAAATCTGTCCATCATATTTATATAAGATCAAATCCAAAAAATTAACCTTTTCAAAATCTTTAGTAACAGTAAACTTCAACCCATAGAAAGTTGAATATAAAAATTTTTTTTGAGAAAAATAAAGATAATAAGAAAGAAGGGATCAGTAAAGTACCTGCAAAGGTCTACATGCATAGTAATCTGAAGAATTCTTCTACGTTTAATCCCAAAAATACAGGGAATGAATATTTAGATGTTTTTAAAAAAATGGTTGAGACTGAAATTAAAGATATGAATCTTAAAAAGAGATATTATACTTCAAAAGAACTCAGACAAGGTATTAAAGATTTAGAAAAAAGAAAAGAGATTGTTATTAGAGGGGCTGATAAGGGTGGTAGCATTGTTATCTTAAATAAAAAAGATTATGAACTTGAGATGGATAGATTGCTTAAAGTTGAAGATACATATAAAATTCTTGCATCAAACCCTACTAAAAGATTGAAGGGTGAATTAAAACTGCTGATTAATAAAGGTAAAGACTTAGGAGTCTTAAACGAGAAAGAGGCGAGATATTTATGTATTAATAATCCAAGAATTCCTACTATATACTACCTACCCAAATTACATAAAAATAAAAAAACACCCCCTGGTAGACCCATTGTGAGTGGGATTAATTCTATTTTCTCTCGAGTCGGAGAATACATAGATTCATTTTTACAACCGATAGTGAAGAACAGTCGTTCCTTTTTAAGGGATAGTGGAGAACTTATTGCTATTTTGGCGAGTTTAGAGAATATTGAAGGTTGCTACTTGGTCACTATTGATGTTGAGTCCTTATATACCAGCATTAAACAAGATGATGGTTTGAAAGCAGTTAAATGGGCATTGAAACATAAATCACATATTAAAAGAACTCAAAGAGCATTTATTTGTGAATTACTAGAATTTGTGATGTCGAATAACTTCTTCTGGTATAATAATACTTTTTTCAGCAATGTAGGGGCGTTGCTATGGGTGCTAAGTATGCTCCCAGTGTAGCTATTATAGTTATGGATAAATGGGAAGAAGAATGTATATTTGAAAAATGGCCACAGGTGGCGCTGTATAGGCGCTACATAGACGATATTATAGTAATTTGGAGGGGTTCTGAAATAGATCTTGAAGGATTTTAAAACTATATTAATAAAAACCGTTATGGGTTGAAGTTTACTGTTACTAAAGATTTTGAAAAGGTTAATTTTTTGGATTTGATCTTATATAAATATGATGGACAGATTTATACTAAAACTTTTTTTAAAGATATTGATAAAAATAGCTATATCCCGGTTTCAAGTGGACATCATCCTAAATGGCTATATAATACCCCAAGAAGTCAGCTTACAAGAATTAAAAGGAATTGCAGTTTAAGGAAAGATTTTGTTGATCAAACTGATGTATTGATCGATCGGTTTATTGAGAAAGGATATAAAAAACCTTTTTTGTCAACAGAAAGGGAAATGATTGATAAAAAGGATAGAAGTACTTTTCTGTCTAATAGAAAGATAAAGAATAACAACTTTGATATGGCTTTTATTACCAACTTTAATAATCAGTATAAAGAGATTGAGGGTATTTTCAAGAAATATTGGCCGATTTTGTTAAAAGATGAGGTATTGAAAAAGATCATCCCAAAAAAACCTAAATTTATTTATAAGAAAAATCGATCTATAAGGACGAAATTAGTGCATAATGTTTTAGATCCACCAAAAGCGGTGGATTTTTTTCCCGATTTGAAGGGATTTGTTCATTGTAACAGGTGTAAAGCATGTAGAACGATAAATAGATCGAATAAAATAAAGAGGAAGAAATTTATTTCAAATATAACTAAGAAAGAATATAAGATCGAACAACTTATTTCGTGTAATTCCTCTCATGTGATTTATGTTTTGGAATGCCCGTGTCATTTTCAGTACGTTGGAAGAACAGGGAGACAGTTGAAGACTAGGATAAATGAACATTTGAACAATATAAAGAGAGGGTTTGACAAACATAGTGTTTCAAGACATTTTAAATTAAGACACAATAGTGATCCGAGTTTAGCGACATTTTATGGAATTGAGAGAGTAAAAAGTCATTGGAGGGGTTCAGATCTGATTAAAGAAATATCAAAAAAGGAGACTTTTTGGATATATGAATTGGAGTCTTTAGTACCAAGAGGCTTAAACATAGATATTGATTTAAATTGTTTTTTGACTAATTTTTAAGATAAATATTTTAAAATATTGATTACATGTAGTGATCGTTATATATAGTTTATTTTAATTTGGTTTATATTTTTATAAAAAAAAATAATAATTTTTTTTAAATTTTTTTGTGTATAAGAAGAGTTGTGCTTTAAGTTCTGTGCATGGCCCTTTAAGGGTTTTTCTGTGGTTTGAAGAGCCATGCACAGGATGGTATATATTGCTTTTCTGCATATATTTATGTTTTTTTATATTTATATTTTTTGTGGGTGATTTTGAAGGAGAACGGTATTGTGCTGATTCAAACCTGCAGGGTATATATATTTAGCTTTTTTGTTTATATAATAGAGTATATTATAATTAAATTGGGAAACACCTGTTCTAGCCGGCGTGATTAAGGAGACTAGGAAAGCAGTGATTGGCTGGGTGTTAAAACTATGTAGATGAAGGGTGGTATTTATAAGAGCTGTCTGACGTTCCCATCTGTACCGCCCCTTGATGACGTCGGTGTGACGAAACCGGTTGGGCGTAGCCTATTTGATGTGGACGTTAGAGAGCCTTGCTGGTCTGTGCTGTATGGGAGAGATCTGCGGTGAGCGTTAACTGTATCTCAACCCTTTTTTGCGATTGAAGCTGGTGTCTGTTGGACACCTTGTTTGTGAGTTTCCTTACACCTTTTTTATTAAAGAGATAAATGAAAAAAACGTATTGCACCATTATGTTCTCTTTTTTGTCCCTGAGTGTACTGCATGCTCTCATGGAGGTATGAGAAAGAGTGGAGAAGTTCATCATAAGAGCTTGGGCTGCAAAGTTGTTTGGCTGTGATTATTATCTGGAAGTATCTGAAACATCACCATATCTATTTGGACATCGGGTTCATTGCTCCCAGAGCACAAGCGCAGTTGCTGTTTTATAATCTGACCAGCCATTAGCTCTGGTGAGTTTATTTAATCTCCTTTGGTGGTGGATTTCTCACAATTGGTTCAAGTCACTGAAGATATACAGTCATGGCCGAAATTGTTGGCACCCTTGATATTTCTCCAGGAAATCATGTATTTCTCACGAAACGTATTGCATTAACACATGTTTTGCTATACACATGTTTATTCCCTTTGTGTGTATTGGGACAAAACAAAAAAAGGGAGGAAAGAAAGCAAATTCGACATAATGTCACACAAACCTCCAAAAATGGGCTGGACAAAAGTATTGGCACCCTTTCACAACTGCGGATAAATAAGAATGTTACAAGCATGTGATGCTCCTGTAAACTCACCTGGGGCAAGTAACAGGTGTGGGCAATATAGAAATCACACCTGAAAGCAGATAAAAAGGAGAGACGTTCACTTAACCTTTGCATTGTGTGTCTGTCTGTGCCACACTAAGCATGGACAACAGAAAGAGGAGACGAGAACTGTCTGAGGACCTGAGAACCAAAATTGTGGCAAAATATCAACAATCTCAAGGTTACAAGTCCATCTCCAGAGAACTAGATTTGCCTTTGTCCACAGTGCGCAACATTATCAAGAAGTTTGCAACCCATGGCACTGTAGCTAATCTCCCTGGTCGTGGACGGATGAGGAAAATTGATGAAAGATTGCAACGCAGAATAGTCCGGATGGTGGATAAGCAGCCCCAAACATGTTCCAAAGACATTCAAGCTGTCCTGCAGGCTCAGGGAGCATCAGTGTCAGCGCGAACTATCCGTCGACATTTAAATGAAATGAAACGCTATGGCAGGAGACCCAGGAGGACCCCACTGCTGACACAGAGACATAAAAAAGCAAGACTACAGTTTGCCAAAATGTACTTGAGTAAGCCAAAAGCCTTCTGGGAAAACGTCTTGTGGACAGATGAGACCAAGATAGAGCTTTTCGGTAAAGCACATCATTCTACTGTTTACCGAAAACGGAATGAGGCCTACAAAGAACAAAACACAGTACCTACGGTAAAATATGGTGGAGGTTCAATGATGTTTTGGGGTTGTTTTGCTGCCTCTGGCACTGGGTGCCTTGACTGTGTGCAAGGCATCATGAAATCTGAGGATTACCAAAGGATTTTGGGTCGCACTGTAGGGCCCAGTGTCAGAAAGCTGGGTTTGCGTCCAAGATCCTGGGTCTTCCAGCAGGACAATGACCCCAAACATACGTCAAAAAGCACTCAGAAATGGATGGCAAAGAAGCGCTGGAGAGTTCTGAAGTGGCCAGCAATGAGCCCAGATCTAAATCCCATTGAACACCTGTGGAGAGATCTTAAAATTGCTGTTGGGAAAAGGTGTCCTTCCAATAAGAGAGACCTGGAGCTGTTTGCAAAGGAAGAGTGGTCCAAAATTCCGGGTGAGAGGTGTCAGAAGCTTATTGATGGTTATAGGAAGCGACTGATTTCAGTTATGTTTTCCAAAGGGTGTGCAACCAAATATTAAGTTAAGGGTGCCAATACTTTTGTCCAGCCCATTTTTGGGGTTTTGTGTGACATTATGTCATATTTGCTTTTCTGCCTCTGTTTTATATTTGTTCCAATACATACAAAGGGAATAAACATGTGTATAGCAAAACATGTGTTAATGCAATACCTTTTTTGTGTGAAATACTTGATTTTCAGGAAAAATATCAAGGGTGCCAACAATTTCGGCCATGACTGTATATATTTTTTTGGACACTAATTTATGTTTGGACACTATAATTTATTTAAAACACTAATGTTTTTTGGATGATGACATACACTTTTGTATAAGTTTGTTATTAGCGCATACCTTTTAATTTTGATTATTGTTGCCAAAATTTATTTTGGGTGGGATATGCTGCTGACACTTTGGTGTTTTTTGTAAGTGGCGCTTTTTTCTTTTTAATTTGGTACTCGTGTCACTCATTCACAGTATTCTGTAAATGGGAAAATTACAAATCCTGGCAGCTTTTGAGGTTGTCAGCTTGTAGTTTTCTTTTACAAAGAGTTTTATTGAGGGTTAAACAAAGAAAAAAAAACAGACATTCGGAATACAAGTTCAATGACCAGCAAATATAAATTGTACTGGGCAAGTGGAAGCCTTTTCAAGGTATACATTGATAGAGGCATAAACTGAAATGTTTACATAAGAGTTTTTTAGAAAAGGATGTGGGAAGGGAATGGGAAGGGAACAATATGCAAACCTTTGTGGTTCACCGACAATGAAGACTCTAAAAGAAATTGTTTTACAGCATCAACATTTTAGAAAACATGAGAGGCACAGAAAAAGACCCTCCAAAGAATGATACATGTTCTAAACCTTGGATTCATAAAGAGATCTAGGTTGCAAAGATAGTATTGCAGATGTAACCCAGAAAACAGCAAACACAAACCGTAAAATATGTTTAAAGACAGATTGGACAGAAGGATAAAAGAGGACAAACAGTGGAAAGACATGGACAACAACAATATCAAAAAAAAAAAAAAAAAAAGGAAGAAGAAGGGGGGAAGGAGGGCTCCGGGGCGATCACAGCAGAATCCATTCTTATATCGACAGAAGGGACTGATCAAATCTTGAAGGTTGAGCTATATCCAACCAGGGACGCCAAATCTGCAGAAATTTTGTATGGGTATCCAACAATATGGCCGTCAGTTTTTCATTAACCATTATGAAGTTCATCCGATTTTTGACTGCCTCAAAACTAAGGAGAGGAGTTTTCCAAGCTCTCGCAATTGTCAATTTATTTGCCAAAAATAAGTGTGATGCCAGCTGCCGCTCAGAACGGAGGAGGCCCTCCAGTGGTTTAAATAGAAGCGCTTCATATGGGTTACGCTTAATGTCCATGTGAAACATAGTGCGAAGAAGGGCATACACCCTAATCCATAGTCGGCTTACTTTAGGGCAAGTCCACCAGATGTGGACCATAGTGCCCAATTGTTGGCATCCCCGAAAACAGACCGGAGAATATGAAGGGATAAAACTAGCTAGACGAGCAGGCGTATAGTACCATCGGTAAAGAATTGTAAGCATTCTCAAGGATAATGACATTCCTGGAACATTTGGATATTGCTTGGGTCATGGTCTGCCAATCCTGTTGATCCAAGGACCCCCCTAATTCAGACTGCCAGCGCTGGTGATAGGAGCGAACCGGAGGGGTTCTAGAAGATATAACAGCGGAGTAAATCAAGGAAATCAAACCCGGGGCATGAGGTCTATGTCTACACTAGCTTTCAAAGGGGGACAGACGGTAAGGACCCGGAAGCGCGCGTATTAGTGTATTAATAAAGTGACGAAGTTGAATGTAACCAAAATGTTCCCGCAAAGGGATGTTATAAGAAGAGCGTAAAGTTTCGAAGGTAATTATTCTAGTGGGAGATAGAAGTGAGTGAACATCATAAAAACCATGTGTCTGCCACCAGGCAAACTGTCTAGGATTATCCCTTCCCGGAGAAAATGATGGGTTATGGAATAGACGTAACAACGGCAAGTGAGGGGAAATGAGGCCAGCGGAGTATTTAATAGAATCCCAAAGACGTAACGAAAACGTCAGCGTCGGGCTAAGGGTAGATGGACGTTGAGAGATAGGAAGCCATGGCAGGGAAGAGAGCGGTATTGGGTGAGAGTCCATCATATCTACAACAGCCCACAGAGGGAAGTGGTGAGATGCATGAACATGGGCTAGAGGGGCAATGTTAGCCGCCAAATAGTAGGACTGGAGATTTGGAACAGATAACCCACCCACACTCCGTCGCACAAATAAGATATGTTTGCTAATTCTGGGTCGAGAAGAGCTCCAAATAAAAGACAGAAGTTTTCGCTGATGAGTACGAAGTATATGCGAAGGTACTGGAACCGGTAAAACACGAAATAGGTATAATAGTTTAGGAAGATAGGTCATACATATCGCATTAATTCTGCCGAACCATGATAACGGAAAATGAGACCAAGATGACAATAACTCGGACAGCTCATGAAAGACAGTGGGAAAGTTAGCCTGATACAGTCCGTCATATGTCGGGGTAAGCTTAATTCCTAGATATGGTAAGGCGGAAAGCCATTGAAAAGGGAACGTTTGTTTCAAAGTCAACAAGAGTGATGGTGGGAGGGTGACAGACATAGCTCTTGATTTAGCAGGGTTGACATGTAAACCCGAAAGAGTTGCAAAAGAATCAAGAACTGCGAGCAAGTTGGGCAAAGTAACCCCCGGGTTCGAAATTGACAATAATATGTCATCTGCAAACAAAGACAATTTATGTTGGGAGCCCGCGGCCTCGATCGTCAGCTTGTAGTTTTCAATGAACTACCATGGAGCTCCACAGCACCATGGTAATTCATTGAGACTTCTTGTCAGTAAGCATCTGCTTGCCCATATGGGATGTATGAACAAGCAAATATACTGACAGGTCAGGGGGAGATCTGCATGACATCAGCGATCTGCTGAACGCTGGTGCAATGCTCTAGAGCAGGAGTCTCCAAACTTTCTAAAGAAAGGGCCAGCTTACTATCTTTCAGACTTTAGGGGGACCGGAGTGGCCAGTGGGAGTAGAAAATGTCACACGTCAGTGGGAGTAAAAAAAAATGACATAGTGCTTGTAGTCAGTGGAAGGAGGAATATTTATTTATTTCAGGTACTTATATAACGCTGTCAATTTACACAGTGCTATACATATAAATTGTACATTCACATCAGTCCCTAACCCCCAAGGGGCGTACAATCTAAGGTCCCTAACTTACATACACATACTAGGGCCAATTTAGACAGGATCAAATTAACCTACCAGCATGTCTTTGGAGTGTGGAAAGAAACCGGAGTACCTGGAGGAAACCCATGTAGGCACAGGGAGAACATGCAAACTCCAGGCAAGTGGTGCCATGGTTGGGATTTGAACCAATATCAACAATCCTAATACTGCCAGGCGGAAGTGCTAACTATTTAGCCACTGTGCTGCCCAATAGTGTCCAATCATTAGTATTAGTTGGGGGAATAGTGCCCCATCACTGGTTGTAGTGGAAGGAATAGAACCCCATCATTGGTATTAGTGTGATAAATAATGCCCCATCATTGGTGACAGTGGGAAAAATAGTGCCCTATCACTGGTGTCAGTGGGAGGAATAGTGCCTCATCATTGGTATCAGTGGGAGGAATAGTGCCTCATTATTGGTATCAGTGGGAAGAATAATGCCTCATCATTGGTATCAGTGGGAGGAATAGTTCCTCATCATTGGGGTTAGTGGGAGGAATAGTGCCCCATCATTGGGGTTAGTGGGAGGAATAGTGTCCCATCATTGGTATCAGTAGGAGGAATAGTGCCCCATCATTGGTACCAGTGGGAGGAATAGTGCCCCATCATTGGTGTCAGTGGAAGGAATAGTGCCCCATAATTGGTATAAGTGGGATGAATAGTGCCCCATCATTGGTATCAATGAGTGGAAAAGTGCCCCATCATTGGTATCAGTGGGATGAATAGCACTCCATCATTGGTGCCAGTGAGATGAATAATGCCCCATCAATGGTATTAGTTGGAGGAATAGTGCCTAATTGTTTATATTAGTGGGAGGAATTGTGCCCCATCATTGGTGTCAGTGGAAGGAAAATGCCCCATTGTTGGTGTCTGTGGGAGGAATAGTACCCCAAGGGCCGTATAGAGGCAAGCAAAGGGCCGCAGTTCGGAGACCATTGCTCTAGAGGCTCCACAAACAAAAAAGAATAAATGCACATTTTTTTACCTGCAAAAAAATTGCATTTATTATTTTTTGTTAAAAGGTGAACTTATCCTTTAAAACTAATTTAATTTTGCTTTCTTCATTGGCTCCAATCCATTTAGCCAACATGGTAAAAGATTGCCAAAGTCTCTCAATTTTGGGGAATTCAGGGAAAATGAAAACTCTCAACTTAGTGCATACCTACAAGAGATTAATAACAGGTGTCAGTTGCACTGACTGTTTATTTTTCCCCAACATGATGAACAAAGCAATCAGGAACGGTTTTCTGCTCTGAGAAGAAAAGTTGAAAATATTGTCCACTTACTCTGCCAACATTCATTCGTGAGAGAAGTCAGAAGAAGATTGCAAGTCCTGACACCCCAGTTAACTGATTTTCCCACATTATTGTACATTTTATATGGTATTGGCATCTCTTAATCACCAATGATTAGAGAATGTAAAGAACTCAACTCCAGGAAATATGTAAAATCTAATTAATATTTGCATCTGGGTTGCTCTATAAATCTAAAACCAGACTAAGAAGTAATTGACATTTCCTGGTGAGTGGAAATGATTAAATCAATACAATCCATTGGGTCATATACACAGATGTTTCCCAAAGTGAAGCTCATAGCACCTGCGTGGGCCTTGACATAATCCTAAGGGATAAGCTGTTACATATTGCACTAGAGAGTGGGTGGAGAGCTGAGTTCTGTTGGATATGAAAACACAGCACATAAAACAATGGAGAATGTAACACTTTCACACTCTCTGTGAACACTGCAGTTTTGTACAACAAGCTCTTGGTAAAAAATAAAAAAAATAAACAGTCAAGCAAGCCCTGCAGTGTTATACAACCTCTGCAAGGCACAAATACCAAACATCCATCATGCTTATTGTGTTTATGTGCATTTTTCTCATTAAAATAGAATTCTGGGATATTCCTAACTAATTTTAAAAATGACCCCTCCCCCACCTAACACCAATTCTGATTAAAGTAATAAAGATCTGTATACTTACCTAGTTTCAGGCCGCTCCAGTCCAGTCATGTGATCTCCCAGGATTAACACAGGATTTGTAAAACTTGGATGGACTCAGAGAAAACAATGACTTTACAAATCTATGGTGTCCTTTTATCATGCAGCGGTAAATGACCGCTGCTCGGCTCTCTGGCATTCTCATAGGAGACAGTTCTCCTCTGAATGCCTTTTTATGAAGCAGTGTAGATCACTTCTCCAAATGAGGAGAGAAGTGATCTACAAACATTTTGAACGCTGGAAAACGGCTGTTTTTACTGCAATCTCGCGAGATTACAGTAAGAAATCAGTCAAACACAGTTTACTAAGCAGCGGTAAAGTATCGCTGCTTCGCTTGCGGTTCTCCCGATTCTCCAGCTCTGATCTGGAGAATCTGGAGGGAGAACACAGATCGCCAGTGAAGGGCTTACATCGCTCCTTCATACACTGGTAGTTTGTGTGCTGAGATGATCAGTGGAGAACATGTTTCCTAAACCACTAATGATCTGAGATCAGCGACAATCCTTAGAATTGCTCCAACAGTTGATCTATTTTCACCAAGCTGCTTGGCAATTGCCCCGTAGCCCTTTCCAGCCTTGTGGAGTTCCACAATTTTGTCTCTGGTGTCTTTTGACAGCTCTTTAGTCTTGCCTATGGTAGTAGTTGGCATCTGACTGACTGTGGGGTGGACAGGTGTCTTTAAAGAGCTCAGATAGGTGCTACTAAGTTAGATTAATGAGTGGAGTAGAGGTGGACTTTTTAAAGGCACAGTAACAGGTCTTTGAGAGACAGAATTCTTGCTGTTTCTTAGGTGTTCAAAGACTTATGTTCAGCAGTGCAAGACAAATAAATTCTTTACAAATCATACAATGTGATTTCCTGGATTTTTTTAAATTCTGTCTCTCAGAGTGGGAATGCACCTACAATGTGAATTTCAGACCCCTCCATGATTTTTAAGTGGGAGAACTTGTAAAATTGCAGGGTGTTCAAATATTTCTGTTCCTCACTGTATAATGTGTGTTGGGGTGATGGGATGTGAATGGGCCCTTACTGTTGACTTTTGATAATTGCAAAGTCAGCAAAAAGAAACTTGCATGTGTTCTATGTGACTGCTTCAAGCTGCCTAATCCTATTGGATGTTTACATTACATCACAGCCAAAGGTGCTCCATCTCATCAACTGTGGCTGTTCACATTGCAATTTTAGCAGAATAGGACACCATTCACACTTTGCAATGTTTGAAAGAAAAAAAGCCAAAACTGTTTTTCCTTTTTAAATGTTAGTGCTGCTGCAGCACGTTTTGTACACCACAGAGATGTATCCCTTAACAAACAAGCATTGTATTTAACCATGCTCTGGGAGGATGCACTGACGCATTCCCCTTACTTCTGACCCTCGTAAGAGGCACATGAAGAGTAGTAAACAATGGCTGCCATTCATGATTCTACTGCATACTACAGTGATCACAGTGGCTCTGTACCAGGTGATAGCTGTGGTCAATCACATAAATCACAATAGTAAACAATGGCATCATGAATGGATCCAAACACAGTTAAAGAAAGATTGCTTATACAGTGGTCAACACTGCAATAAGAAAAAAAAAATGCTGAGCCCTCCTCCAGAGCAGTGCAGTATTTTTTACATACTGTCACCTGAGCAAGTGCAATGTCACTACAATGACATTGTACTGCTGTGGCGCTGATCATGAACAATGACTGGCTGCTCTGATATCGCTGTATGTCAGTGCTGCCAGCCATTGTCTCTGACCACCGCCACAGCAGTCACCTGACCAGTGCAGCCAGCAACTGAGTACCGGATCATCACCACACCAGTGCAGCGTTGCCGCTGCCTATACTAACCCTGGCCTGTTTATTGACCACATTTCTGTCTGTTGCCTGGACTTACCCTTAGCCCATTTCCTAACCATATGTCTGGCTGCACTTGAACTGACCCATCTGTACATCCCACTAATTACGTTACTGCAAACACACTAGTCCCAGCCATCTCTTGCAGGCAACTGCACTCTTGGAACCACAGGAACTCTTTTGTTCTACCTATCTTTTCAGCCTCTTAAAAAATACCTTGGGGTGTTTGCTTTTAAAAATGTGATCATTTTGTGGGTGTTTCCACTGTCATGGTGCTCCAGGACATCCATAAATGTGATAGGCAATTAAGAAATTAAATGTGTAATTTATGCTCTTGGAACACCTAAAGGTGCTCCTTGGATTATGGGCACCTCTGTGTGGCTAGGCTGTGAAAAAGTCTCATCATGGGAAAAGTAGCAGAATGTGTTTTTGGGTGTAATTCTAATCATGCCTGTGATGTGTATTAGAAATATCTTATTAATTTACAACTTTGAGTAAAAAAAGTTCATTTTCATTTTCTTTCCTGCATTTTCCAAAAATTTGTGGCAAAAAATTACATCTACAAAAGAATCATGATGCCTTTCAGAAAATACCTTGGAGTGTTTGCCTTCCAAAATGGGGTCATTTTGTGGTTGTTTCCACTCTCATGGTGCTCCATGGCCTCCAAAAATGTGTAGATGCATAATTTATGCTCCTTGAAAACCCATCTAGGCCAGGAGTAGGTAACCCCTGGCACTAGTGCCGGAGGTGGCATGCGACAGCATCAAGGATGGCACCCAAGGGGAGTCCTGGGAGACCCACCTCCCACAATAAAGCTGGCCAGCAGCTGCATACAGAAGAAGCAGCGCGGCTGGTGCCACCCACCTTGGTTCCTACGTTGCTCTCTCCACACTGAAGATGTGTTGAGTCAGATTCCCCAGGTTGCTTGTTCTCACTTTCAAAGGGTAATTATATTCAGCATATTTCCCCCTCTGTGGTACAGCACTCCTTTAGCCTGAGCCAGGTCATGGCCAGGCTTTTACTACTGGTGTACCTGCCCTCCCTCTGAACATTTCTCTTCTCAGCATCCATGTGTCTGGCTCAGCTTGCAAGGGATATAGCCAGAGAGGTTTATCTTCAAAAGGCTATTAACCCCTTCCACAGCAATCTTTTATGATTGACTCAATGCAAAGAAGCATTTAATGTGGAGGGAGAAGGGTTTTAAAGGCTTTTTTGACATAGCAGCTATTGGAAATGACTAATTTAAGATACATTCACATGGGCATTTAGCCACGGTGTGAATGGCAGTGGCAGGAATCTGAGCAGTCAGCTGCAGCTGCCAAGCACTTACAGTACACTATAATTAAAGGTTACTGGGTGCTGCAGCTATTCGTGACTGTTCACACAGTCAGTGATTACCTGCAGTGATGGCTGCTGAACACACACCTTGTGCTCATTCAGCAGAGATCACCACAGGTAATCACTTGTTGTGTGAACAGCCACAAATAGCTGCTGACACTGGCAACTTGTCACAAAAGTATACTATACAGGCTTGGTGACTGCGGCATACAGATTCCTGTCGCTGCCATTCACTGTGGCGTCCAAATAGAAGTAACTACTGCTTTAAAACAAGGTTTGTTAACTATTACTTTAGAATTTCTATTAGGAACTAAAACTTCAGAACAGATATTGGTAACTACCACCTTAGAAAAATTAATTAGAAACTGCAGAAATTGGGACTCTATTCTCCAATTCTACTGCATGGTACAGGTGGTACTGTCTTGACTGGAACATTAGCTAGTGTTCAGCATATATGTGGAAACGGATCGGTCCATTCATGGCAGAAGGTGCAGGACTTGGGGCTGATCTGAAGCCTGAAGGAGCAGAAATTGGGGCTGATCTGGTGTGTGAAAGTGCAGGAATTGGATTGGGCAATAATTAGGCTATCAGAGGTGTGAAGGTGCAGGAATGGACATGATCTGAGGTGTTAAAGTGCAGGATTTGGGGTGAGCTGAAGTGTGAAGGTGCAGCAACTGGGGTGATATGAGCTGTAAGGGTGCA
Organism: Staurois parvus; assembly: GCF_062004578.1. Classification (NCBI taxonomy): domain Eukaryota; kingdom Metazoa; phylum Chordata; class Amphibia; order Anura; family Ranidae; genus Staurois; species Staurois parvus. The sequence continues at coordinate 143,739 of NW_028317909.1, forward strand.
GGAATTGGAGATGATCAGAGGTATGCAGAGAAATGCAGACTTTTGCGTGATCTGAGGTGTAAAGGTGCTGGTATTTAGGTGATCTGAGGTGTGGAAATGCAGGAATTTGGGACTGATCTGAGGTCTGAAGGGACAAGAACTGGGGCGGATCTGGGTTGTAATAATGCAGGAATTGGGGTGAACTGAGGTCTGGAGGTGCAGAAATTGGGAATGACGTGAGGTGTGAAGGTGCCAAAATTGGGACTGACCTGAAGCGTTAAGGTTCAGAAATTAGGACTGATCTAAGGCGTAAAAGTGCAGGAATTGAAGCTGATCTGAGGTGTGAAGGTACAGGAATTGGGGCTGATCTGAGGCTTGGAGGTGCAAGAATTGGGACTGATCTGAGGCTTGGAGGTGCAAGAATTGGGACTGATCTGAGGCTTGGAGGTGCAGGATTTGGGGTGAGCTGAGGTGTGAAGGTGCAGGAATTGGGATAATATGAATTGTAAGGATGCAGGAATTGGAGATGATCAGAGGTATGCAGAGAAATGCAGACTTTTGCGTGATCTGAGGTGTAAAAATGCTGGAATTGGGACTAATCTGAGGCCTGAAGGTGCAGGAATTGGGGCTGATCTGGGTTGTAAAAATGCATGAATTGGGGTAAACTGAGGTGTGAAGGTGCAGACATTAGGACTGACTTTAGCTGTGAAGGTGCAGAAATTGGGACTGATCTGAGGTGTGAAGGCACAGGATTTGGGGTTATCTGAGGTGTAAAGGTGCAGGGATTGGGTCTATCTGAGGCTTGGAGAAGCAGGATTGGGGCTCATTTGAGGCTTGACGGTGCAGGGATTGGGACTGATCTCAGGTGAGAAGGTGCAGGAATAGGTGCTGATATGCAGCCTGAAGCCACAGGAATTGTCATTGGAGACGTTGCAGGAATTGTGGTGAGCTGAGGTGTGAAGGTGCAAAAATTGGGGTTAATCTGAGATGCAGGGATTAGGGCTGATCTGAGATGTGAAGGTGCAGCAATTGGGGCTGATCTGAGGTGTGAAGGTGCAGGAATATGAGCTGATCTGAGGTGCAGGGATTGGGGCTGATCTGAGATGTGAAGGTGCAGCAATTGGGGCTGATCTGAGGTGAGAAGGTGCAGGATTTGGGGTGAGCTGAAGTGTGAAGCTTCAGGAATTGGGGTAATATGAGCTGTAAGGATGCAGGAATTTGGAGATGATCAGAGATATGCAGAAGAATGCAGACATTTGCATGATCTGAGGTGTAAAAATGCTGGAATTGGGACTAATCTGAGGCCTGAAGGTGCAGGAATTGGGGCTGATCTGGGTTGTAAAAATGCACAAATTGGGGTAACCTGAGGTGTGAAGCTGCAGATATTAGGACTGACCTAAGGTGTGAAGGTGCAGAAATTGGGACTGATCTGAGGTGTGAAGGCACAGGATTTGGGGTGATCTGAGGTGTAACGGTGCAGGGATTGGGTCTATCTGAAGCTTGGATTGGGCTGATCTGAAGTCTGGAGGTGCAGGAACTGGGGTGATCTGAGGTGTGAAGGAGCAGAAATTGTGATCATAGTTCTTGGGGTTCAGGAATTGGGGCCTATCTGAGGCCTGAAGGCACAGGAATTGTCCCTGGGGACTGGGGTGTGAAGTTGCAGGAATTGGGCTGATCTAAGGCCTGAAGGTGTAGGAATTGGGACTGATCTGAGGTGTGAAGGTGCAGGAATTGGGTTGATCTGAGGTGTGAAGGTACAGGAATTGGAGCTATTCTGAAGAGTAAAGGCTAATCTGAGGCCTGAAGAAACAGGAATTGGGGCTGTCTGGGGTGTGAAAGTGTAGGAATTGGAGTAATCTGAGTTGTGAAGATGCAGGAGTTATGGATGATCTGGGGTATGAAAGTGCAGAAACTGAAGCTGATCTGAGGCCTGAAGAAACCTGAACTGTGCCTGATCTGGGTTGTGAGAGTGCAGGATTTGAGGTGATTAGAGCTGTGAAGGTGCAGAAATCAGGGCTGATCTGGGGTGTGAAAGTACTGCTCCTGGAATGATCTTAGGTGTTAAGGTGCAGGACTTGGAATGGTCTGAGGTGTGAAGGTGCATGAATTGGGATGATCTGAGGTGTGAAGGTGCAGGAGTGAGGGCTGATTTAGGGTCTGAAGGCACAGAGATTGGGTTTGATCTGAGAGAACTTTATTTGGGTGACCACTATCACCTCACACTTCACTTCCAACTGTATATTTCAAAGACATCCTCGGCTGACATGTTAATTTCAACCTTATGACATTTGCCTCACAGCACACGTGTTTTGCACATATTCTGGAAAAGGGGTAAATTACTATTTACCATCCTTGAAAGCTCAATGTTTTCTTCCTATTATTCCAAAAGTTTGCAGCATTAACTGCATAACAATTTATTTTTATGATTGAGTGTGTAAAGTTGACATTTTTATATAACTGGCACTCCCAATTTCTTCTAAAACATTTTTTGGCACACCATGCTCAAAAGGTTGCGTACCCCTGATCTAGGCTGTGAAATACTCACGCATGCGGTATCCCCATATCTGGGAGGCACAGCAGAATGTGTTTTGGGGTGTAATTATACGTATGTCTATGCTGTGTCTAAGAAATAACCTTAAATGGCAACTTTGTGAAAAAAAAACATTTTATTTAATTTCTTCATTTAAAAATAAAAGTGCCAAACAAATGAAATACCTTGGACTTTCTAATTTCCAAAAAAGGATAATCTGAGATTATCTGCACTGTCCTGGCATTTTAGGGCTTCAAGAAATGAGATAGGCAGTCAGCACAACAGGATATACCAATTTTCAAATATATATATATATTATAGTTAGCAGATGCTATAACTTTCACACAGACTTGAGTTATTTTTACCGAAGAAATGTAGCGGAATACATTTTGGTCAAACTTTATGAAGAAAGATTATTTATTTGCAAAGTTTTATAACAGAAACTAACAGAATTTTTCAACATTTGTGGGTATTTACAGTATATAGCAAAAAGTAAAAGAAAGCAGTGGTGATTAAATACCACCAAAATAAAGATCTGTCTCAAAAAGTGATCAAAACTCCTTTTGTTTACAGTGTTGCATGTCTAAGTAACTGTTATTCACAGTGTGACAGAGCTGAAAACTGAAAAAAAATGGCCTGGGAAGGTAGTGAAAGTGTCCAGTCTTGAGGTGGTTAGACATTTTTAATGTTTCATTCAACATTTTTTATTTGTATTGGTACATGTTCGCTAGGGTAGTGTCCAAGTCTCCACATGTGCTATTTTTCTGACACTCTTGTTCACTAGCCCAGAAAATGGCAATTTTTAATTTGACAGATGGGATCAATAAAGTTTGGCATCTGAATTTATTTGAAGTTCAATGAGTTCAAACTGGCCCAAGTGCAGGTCAGCTCATCCCTAATTATTAGCTGATTTTCCACCTTTTCAGAGTTGTTTACAAATATATATATATATACAGTATATATATATATTTCACAGAAAATATGAAAGTGGTGGAGACTGCAAAACTAAGATATTTTCTGTATTTTAATGGTACTGCTATGATCCACATAAAACTGACATTTACAACCAAACAATTTCTACCATCTGGAAAGAACTTGCACCTAAATTATTTAGGCCACAATTATAGCATTGCGAATTATGGTGGCAATAAACATCTTTAACTGTATTGCTATATAAGTATTTATGTGTCAAATGCTTGAAAAGCTGAAATCCAGGCAGAAAAAAATGCAACTAAAGCAGTTGTATATTTATTAAATTATTTAAAGCAGAATTGCATCCATCAGAATGACTCTCTTAACCAAATTACTTTACTACGTCCACACACTCCCTGTGAGAATCCCTTTATACCACCTTCAGAAATTTCAGCAGGATTTCCTATCATTCACTTGAAGAGATCACACATGTCATAGACTTACAAAATCTGTAGTTATGACCCTCAAATCACAAAGGGGGGTCAGCATTTCCTGACATCATAAAATGCTAATATACAGCACACCTGAGATTGGTCATGCTCTGGACTGCTTTGTAACAGTACAACAATTGGTCTAAGGTCAAAAAGCTATGGTTGGCCCCAGTCCACTGTAACACACTACTTGGGGAACCCACTACAGATTCCAGAAGTCTAGACCTACTCACTGCAAAACGTTTACTACAGGAATCTGGAATGCCTTTAAATCTAAATTTAGTTGAGTGTGTGCCGCTTCTCTTCCCCCCTGGGTCACCTTTCTTTATGCACCAGCCATACCAGGGAGCCTTATGCAACATAAGATGTTGCCATGGAAGCTTAAATCTCTCTTTCACATTGACAATGTTCTGGATGCGCAAAAATTTATAGGAGTAATACGAATTACCTTCCAGATCACTGTTCAGTTATATTTAAATAACACATTTTGTTTAATCTATTGCCCCAAACCTAACCTTTTCCTCTTCCACTCCCTATGAGAAACTTGGAATTATGGAGCAACCTGCAGAGGACCCCAAGTTCAGATTCAACCCAAAATATAACTACATGATCATGTTGGAACACATTCTAAATTCTATAACATTCAACACACAAAACGTATCTTTGCACAGTTTATAAAGAGAACCAGTTTAAGAGCCTTTATTCTTAAACATTTGCAAATTTTCTAACCATATCCCTGCCTGTCTACATTCCCTTACTCCTAACATTCCAGATTGTTGTTGGAGGTGCCTTCAACATTCAGGAACTATATTTCATATGTAGTTCACTCCCTTAGGAGTTGCTAATTTAATGCTAATTTTTTTCTGGAACTATAATATTTAAATAGTGGGGTAGCTCAACCACTCTGACACACCTTTAAGACAAGAAACCATACACATTTAAATTGTAATAAAATATATTGAACACTATTTTGGATAATAAATTGTAAAAGTATAAAATGTATATATTTCTCAACCCACAACACAATAAAGAAAGACAGAAGTCTGGGTCCAAATATACAAGAAATACAGTGTAAAATAGAGCTATAACAAAATCACCAGGAATATTAAAAACATTTAAGTATAACTAAAACTTTTTGATTGGACACAGTGGAAATGGATTACAACAGCTTTTACGTTTTTATTGCCCCCTTAAGGAGATTCACCCTCTCTATTTGTCCTATTTACCGTCATCATCGAAATGAAGGTAAAGAATACCCCAAATTTTGGGGTGTCTTCAGAAAAGTAACAAAGGAAATTTTCCAATAGGGACACTAGTTCTGGGAGCCTGGGAGTCTCAAAGGAATTCCCTTAATTTGCAGAGATTATTTTTTACTTCTTGTTTTGGCTATGGGATAGGAAGTGAAAGTAACTCTCCCCCGTGGGATGCAGATGGCAAAGAAATACAATGATAGGGGTTCTAACACCATCCACAATAAAATAAAAAGCTTTGCTTATAGTTCTACTTTAACTTATAACAAAGTAAAAAAAAAAAATAGCTGAATAAAATAAAAAGAACTCTATAGTGGTCCAGTTAAGCTTGAATTTGCCTGCAGTGCTTTATTGATAAAGAATACAACAATCCTGCTGGATATATATATATACTGTTCAAAAAAATGAAAGGAACACTTTAAAAACACATCAGATCTCAATGGAGAAAAATCTCACGCTGGATATCTATACTGATATGGACAGGGTAATGTGTTAGGAACGTAAGGATGCCCCATTGTTTGATGGAAACGAAAATGATCAACCTACAGAGGACTAAATTCAAAGACACCCCGAAAATCAAAGTGAAAAAATGATGCAGCAGGCTAGTCTGATTTGATGAAATTACATTGTAGCAACTCAAAATGGTAGTTTGTATGGCCCCCACGTGCTTGTATGCATGCCTGACAACATCGGGGCATGCTCCTAATGAGACAACGGATGGTGTTCTGGGGTATTTCCTCCCAGATCTGGACCAGGGCATCACTGAGCTTCTGGACAGTCTGAGGTGCAACCTGGCAGCGTTGTATGGACTGAAACATGATGTCCCAGAGGTGTTCTATTGGATTAGGTCAGGCATGCATGGGGGACATTCAATGCTATCAATTCCTTCATCCTCCAGGAACTGCCTGCATACTCTCGCCACATGAGACCGGGCATTGTCATGCACCAGGAGGAACACATGACAGACTGCAACAGTGTAGGGTCTCCTGCTAGGATACTAGATTGTTGCCGTGCTTTCTCCTGCTCCCCTCCTCCCTCCCTCTCTTTCATTTTTGTTTCTCCTGACCCCTACCCCCCCACACTTTTTACTCAGGTGTAGATCCATTCCTTACCTCCTCCTGTATATCCTCTATTTTTTTTGCTTTTCTTATTGACTATAAGACTTCAATTGGCGTGTTGGTTTAACCTAAATATGGTACTTTAGCCTACTAGGCCAAAGATCTTCAGTAGTTGGATTTTCACTAGAGTATATCATGAGACCTTGAATTTTAAGTCTTGGTTCATACTTCTACAACCTGAAAGTCACACAACTTACAGTGCGACTTTGCCAGGCGACTTGAGTACTACTTTGAAGCAACTATGAAGCAACTTTCAGGAAATGCCCGGGTAATCTTCCTGTAATGACGAATCCAAATCACATCAATATAGAGGAGGATCCGACTTGGAGGCGACTTCCATTAAAGTCTATTGGAACAAATCAGATAGAAGTCACCTTGAAGTAGTGCAGGAACCTTTTCTAAAATTGGAGCGATTTCTAATGCTAATTAAGACAGCTCTCATTGACTAAGACAGGATTTCACATGTCATGAGACTTGGGGTCTCAGAAGTTGGATCCCAAGTAGTGGCAGTGTGAACCGAGCCTTAAGCTTCATAATTACCACTGAACTGTGCACTGCCATTGCTACCATTTTTAAAATATCTGTGGCTGTTGTTTTGCCTCTCCTCTTTAACCACTTGCACTCCAGAGGATTTACTGCCTTCCTGACCAGGCCATTTTTGCGATACGTCGCTGCGATACTTTAACTGACAATTGCGTGGTCATGCAACGCTGCACCCAAATTAAATTTACATCCTTTTTTTCCCACATATAGAGATTTCATTCAGTGGTAGTTGATCACCTGTGTTATTTTTATTTTTTGCGCTATAAACAAAAAAAAGACAGACAATTTTAAGAAAAAAAACAATATTTTTGATGTTTGCTTTTACACATGTCCAGTACAAAATGTATAAAATCTAATTTCATCATTAATTTAGGCCAAAATGTATTCTGCTACATGTCTTTGCAAAAAAAACCCCAATACGTGTAAATTAATTAGTTTACGTGAAAGTTATAGTGTTTACAAATGGCGGTATATATACTGGAATTTTGTTTTTTTTTTTACTAGTAATGGCACCGATCAACGACTTATAGTGGGACTGCGGTGGGCATTCTGACACTGGGGGGGGGGGAACTGAATTTGTGTCACTGACATCCCATGTGACACCAATACAGTGATCAGTGCTAATAAAAAGCACTGACACTGTACTAATGGCACTGGGCAGGAAGGGGTTAACATGTGGGGCGATCAAAGGGTTGACTGTGTGCTGTTTCACATTATATGCTGTGTGTGTTTTCAACTGTAAGCACACTTTGTATGGCTGTGCTATGCAGAGCCATACAAAGCAGTGTACTGGAGCCAACAGGGGAGAGAACTGTATTGTTAACATTCAGTTCTCTCCCCCATCGGTAATACTCGGCGATCACCGAGTGCCGTCAAGTAATCACCAGCCGGGACCCGGTGATTGACAGCCGAGGCCGCGAATGGCGGCGCAGGTGCACACATGGCTCGTGTGTGCCCCCTACCCAGAACTGTAAAATCACCTATATTTACATGATTTTGCACACCCGTGCCACCCTGTAGCAGTATTTCTGCTATAGGACGGACGGGAAACGATTAAAGTAGGACTAAAGGCAAAACATTTTAAATGTAAGAGAAAAGGAAGATTATAACACCTGTCAGTTCTTTTTTGTTAACTGCGTACCATTGAGCAGATTTACCTTCACTTCTAGTCCCATAGCCAAAACAGGAAGCAAGAGGATATCCCTCCAAAGCGAGTGTTACCAGGGTCACCAGGGCAAGTGGCCATATTGCAAGATTACTGTTCTGGTGTCAACCCAAAATGTGGGATTTTCTTTACTTTCACTTTCAATGATAATGGTAAACAGGACAAATAGAGAGAGTGACTCTCCCTAATGAGGGCACAGACCGCAATAAAGACTGACAGGCGTTCCAATCTCTCTCCACTCTGTTTAGTTACATTTTACAGTTTCCTATCAGTTGGCATATACTGTATTAGCAAAGTACAATAGTTGCTTAACCGTCTTGTACCCTAAAAAATGTTCCTAATGAAAATTCCTTCTGTAATTTTCTGCGCATGAAAAGTGGGAGGATCAATGCCTTAAGCTAACCAGGTCATGCCACACTGCAAATGTGCTGAAAAGAGGAAAGAGTAGAGTAAGCAGAGAGATGACCTCATCAGTTTGCTGTTGCTCCTTTTTGTCCAATTAATGGGCTGGAGGTGTGTTTCTGACCAAACTGTGCTGCTGTTGTTGCATTTGGAGGATAAAGTCCTGGGCAGGGTAATTCTTAGAGGTGTGCATGATGGAAACATTTGTTTTGTTTCATTATATTTGTTTAATAATTTTGTTTTATCATATTTGTTATGTTAGAATGATTTGCTTTTGAAATTTGTTTAGTATTATCAGGTTCATTTTGTATATTTGTTATTTTCAAATTGATTCAGAATTCAAATTTCATTCTATTTTATGCTATTTATTATTCTATTCTTTTATATTCATTTATAATCCATGCTTTTCTATTCTATTCTATGTTGTTTTACTTTATTCTTTTGTATTCTATTCTTTTCCTTTTTTTTTATTCTGTTTAATCATATTCTATTCTTTCATATTCTATTTTATTTTACTCTATTCTATTCTATAAAGTAGACTAAGTAAGAATCATCATCTTATTTCACATTTATACCTTACTGCAGCCTTTTTCAACCAGGGTGCCTTAATGTTACTTTAGGGGTGCTTTGGCAAAATGTCTAAAAATTGCCCAATCGTGTATACAACCCAGTGGATGGAACAAGCCTACCATTTAGTTACACAAAACCACATATTTTCAATTGGCACCATTACGACCTTCTAGCCGCTGGCGTCCTGACAAGCAATGACATGATCAGTTGATAAGGAAAATGTCAGCTGCCTGCACAACATCTTTGTTTAACCCTCTCCTACCCCTCTCCATCAGTGCTGGGGTCACAATAGCTCAGTGATGGAGAAGAGAAACACTGGAATACTAGTCAGTACCAGTATGCAAAAGTATATTTGCTTTGGAAGATTAAATCGCCTCTAATGTTGGGTGTCCTACATATGTGAATGTTGCTGCATTACATAAAACTATTAGAATAGTTTTCTACATTTTAGAATGGGGTGCCTCAAGACTGTCAAATTTTAAAGGGTGCCTGGGGACTGTCCATAATTTTAGAGGATACCTTGACTGGAAAACTGAGAAACACCACCTTACTGTATTTATTGCAATATGTTTCCATTTCAAATTAATTTTTTAATTCAAATTCATTTTTAAATTTGAATTTCGATAATTTGTTTCATCATAATTTATTTCAGATTCACTAAAATTCGTTACTATTGTGATTTGGAAATTCGGATACATCCAAAGCCACGAATAACAAATTTTTTTTCCGAATGTCAGTTTAGAAGAAAACTGGATAAGGCATACCACAAACTGATGGAATAGATTTCAAAGCCAAAAGACCAGTAATGTGAGTTTTTGGCACAAAGCTACCTGCAAACAGAGCAGTGCCTTACTTTAATGACATCCTCTATCCAACTTTCCCTGTCAATCTAACGCTCACTTGTGTAGTCTTCACTCCTTGTTTGCTTACTTAGCTCTTCACTGGGATACTCTTCTTCAAAGAACAACCTCTCCTGTACCAAAAATATTAGTGCTAGAGTCTACTGCTTTGGCAACAAACCTCTTCCCAGATGGGCCTGAGCTATAAAACTTGTTGGGTACTTATGAAGTCACTTCTGTTTCTACTTCTCAGTTTGTAAACCAGTATTCAAAAGCAAAGCATTTCACAATAAAAAGATTCATTTTAGCCCTGGTTTGCTTTTATAAGGAATGCATTGTGTCTTGCCATCTTCACTGTATGCTTAACAGATTAATTGTTTACATATACTATATAATGTCAGGAAAAGTATCATATTTTGGGCTAGATCACATCCGTTAGCATTCACCTTTGCTGTTTGATCAAGTTTGCAGGGGTGGGCAAAAACCATACAGTGAGTTGAATGCAGAATTAGATGACAGATTGGGATTTGGTGGTGAGTCCTCAAACTTAAAAAATTAAAAACAAAATTGTCTACTTTAACCACTTGCCCTCCAGAGGATTTATCCCCTTCTTGACCAGGCCATTTTTTGCGTTACAGCACTGCGTTACTTTAACTGACAATTGAGCGATCATGCAACACTGCACCCAAATTAAATTTAAGTCTTTTTTTTCCCATGAATAAAGCTTTTTTTCTGTGGTATTTGATCACCTGTGTGTTTTTTATTTGTTGTGCTATAAAAAAAAAAGACCGACAATGTTGAGAAAAAAACAATATTTTTGACTTTTTGCTTTTAAACATGTCCAGTAAAAAAATAAAATTTCATCATAAATTTAGGCCAAAATGAATTCTGCTACATGTGTTTACTAAAAAAATTAATTGGTTTACGGGAAAGTCATAGCGTTTACAAATGGCGGTATATATACTAGGATTTTTTATTTTATTTTTACTAGTATTCGTGGCGATCAGCAACTTAAAGCGGGACTGTGGTGAGCATTCTGACACTGGGGGGAACTAACTTGGTGTCACTGACATCCCCAGTGATACCAATACAGTGATCAGTGCTAATAAAAAGCACTGACACTGTACTAATGGATATATTGATGCTTGCGAGCTACTATGGTATGGTTCCAGCAACGTCTCCTCTCTAGTTCCTCCTCCAAGGGAGTAGAGAGGAGACGTTGCTGGAAGTGGCAGCAGAGGAGGGACGTGTATGGAGTACTATCCATCCAGCAGTGCCATCAAATGGAGGTTCATATACCAGAAGAGGAGGGAGTACCACCATTATTGCTGAGAAGACCACTTAGTCCTGGGAGGAACTACAGTGTGATACACTAGGCTCATTGGTCCTGAGGGGCCTGGGCAGGAAGGTGAGGGGGCACTCCAGCCACGGAGGATTGGCACACTTTCACAGGCACAAGCACAAGATTTACACCTGCATGAGAGTGTTTTATTTCCGAATGGACATTTGAAGAGTTGTATCACTGTGTTTGTAGTGTTATGTGGCACGACTCACCAAGTTGTACTTCTATATTTTCCCTAATTAGGGACACATACACTGCTTGCACCTATTAATGATCCCTCAGATGAGGATCAAGAGGGGATAGTGTGTTATACCATTTGCAGTAGCCTTTGTTTTTGTTTCCTGTCATGTCTTGGATGTTATACACTAATATCATTTGATTATCACTATTTTGTTTACCTGCCATTAGTTGTTCTTTTAGCGCTGCACTATCTGTATATACATTTACCAATTTATTATGTGTCGTGCTCCACTAAATGAATATATGTGAGATAAAATATAAGGTGCAATATGTGCTCAAATATAAATAATATCCATATAATATATAATCCAAAAAAAATATTGTGTAACTTTATAAGGTGAGCAGCAAATATATATATATATATATATATATATATATATATATATATATATATATATATATATATAAATATCAAATAGTGAATAGATAAATATAAATATAAATTAATATATAAAAGTTGATTTAAAAATAAATAAAAATTAGTAACCAAAAAAGTGTCCAACATTTAAATCCAATAAAGTGTCCACTCCGTGTTTATATTCAGAATAACTGGATGCACTTTTCTAATATATGCGCTCACCTTAAATTTAGCCTATCAATTAGGCTAAAACAGCTTTGTGTCCTTACATGGACAGGTAGGATATTTTCCAGCTGTAATTTAATTCCAAGGATGATGGTTTGCAGGATGTAATATATTAATTTTCCACCGGGGGTCTCTTAGGCTTGCTGATCCCTATTCGTGATCTGGATGGATGGATTTCTCCCTCTGTCCTCCAGGGGTCTTTTATTTCCTCCACCTCCTCTCTTTATTTCTCCATTGAGTTGGTATCATAAAAGAGAAAGAACATAGTGCCTTATCCTTTTATAAATAATTTATTGATTAAACAATGGTATTCCACTCACATAATGTGCATTTAAAATTCGCTTTTTTTTAATATATATATATCTCCTCTGTGTATGTGCTCTGCACACTCTACACTCGCCGTTTGCGTTGTGACGTCAGAGCCCCTCCCCTACGCATTACGCCACCAGGTCACGTGGCTTCATCAGGGGGATTCTTTCTCTTTGGGATGAAACAATGGAAGGGGGGCACTTCCCTCCTATGTACAAATCAGATCTTGGACTGTTCTTTTTCTGAAAGCCATCAGTTGTTGCAGATCAATAGCAGCTGCCCGTTATGGGTGTGGAACTAGTAATTCTCAAAAATCACTTCTCTTCTCGTAGCTGCATGCAGGGACGTCTTCTCTCCCCTTAGAGCAGTGGTCTCCAAACTGAAGCCCAAGGGCCAGATGTGGCCCTTTGCTTGCCTCTATCCGGCTCTTGGGACACTATTCCTCTAACTGACACCATCCCTGGGGCACTTTTCCTCCAACTGACACCATCCCTGTGGTACTATTCTTCCCACTGATACCAATGATGAGGCACTATTCCTCCAACTGACACCATCCTTGGGGCACTATTCCTCCCACTGACATCATCCCTGGGGCACTATTCCTCCCACTGACACCATCCCTGGGGCACTATTCCTCCCATTGATATCATCGCTGGGGCACTATTCCTCCTGTTAAAACCAATGATCGGGCACTATTCCTCCTGTTAAAACCAATGATGTGGCAGGGTTTACTCCCACCTATGCAGAGGCATTTTCTTTTTCACACTGGCCACAGTCCGGCCCCCCTAAAGCCTGGAGGACAGTAAACTGGCCCTTTGTTTAAAAAAGTTTGGAGACTCCTTCCTTAGAAAGCTGCTCCCAGCTCCACAGCCTACAAGCACTACTAGCCCTCCTGGTTTCTCGGAAGATCTCCCAGGACAAGGATAAAGAATTGAGCTCAATGCTGTCTTTAGAAAGCTTGCTATGTTTGCCAGTCTTCCGCCTTGTAGATCTGAGGGTGTTGCTGTACTCACACAGTCCTCCTTGCTAGCTGCTGCTCCAGGCCTGATCCCATCTGCACCTCTCCGCAGAATGTATCCTCCTGAGGCCCCCCCAGACCTAGGAGACCCCCTCCTAGACATCGACAGTCTCCTCAGCACTCCATTTTCCACCCGACTCCTCTGTCTGCCTGATTCTCCCATATCTATAGGCCCATTCACCACTCTACCAAGGCCTCCAAACCTGGGATTGGCCGGACTCTCCATGAATATGCAGATTAGGACTCCACCCCTCCCTTTTTTATTGACCTCTGAAAGGTTCTATGGTCCTCCAGAGTCAGGAGGAGGCAATAGAGCTACAACCTGTAGAGTCACCCTGCTGGGTTGCAATAACCCATCCTTAATCACATGATCCACACAACCACCATGACCAAAATATGATTTTGCCTATGATACACTACAGTATTCTTGTAGCACACTAGGGGGTGCTAGACTACGAATCAGAGCATGCCTTGGCACTTACATACAGAATAACGATAAAATAACAAACTAGACTGCAAAACCAAAGATGACAGTGACATCAAATACTGAAGAGGGAGTATTGTATTTTTAATGTACACTTCTCAAAGAAATTAAAGGAACACTGTGAAAACACATCAGATCTCAATGAGGAAAATTCTCATGCTGGATAACCCCATAGAGCTTAATTGTGTTCAGTGGCAGTACTGCCTGCTGAAAGCAACATGCTGTGTAAATTTTGTGTACACTTCTGAGCGGCTGTATCTTTAGCATTTATGTGAGCGGTAAAAATCACAGTTCAACTGTCTGGTTTTACCATCCCCCAACCTCACGTGTGAAGGAGGGGAAACCTCACTAAAGGGGGGTCATAGGCAGTACTAAACATATATGGGTTAGAACTGTCTGGCAAGTTGTGTCCTCAGATGAGAAGCGAAAGCAGGGACAGGATATGAGTGGAAATCTTTAACAGAGACAGGCAGAAATAAAGTCCAGACAGAAGATTTAACTTTTCCCTGTTCTATCCAGACTACAAAATGGTCTGGTGTTCTACTTATAGCAAAAATGTGTGTTAATGTCTAAAAACCTTTCTACAGTGTACTTATATAGGTACATGCAGGCGATTATAATTACTTATCTCTATCCTACTTAGTATCATGGCAGCGTGGTTGGCCTATACCTGTCCTCTTATGTCAATGAAAGCCTTCTAGATGACTATCTCACTGGAAACAATAGACTCTCTGCAGTCTGTAATGACATGAAACACCCACATTTTTTTTGGTGTCTTTTATCTTGTGATAATCCTGCCATATGCCCTGTTGATTCCTGTTACAGATGAGTTTTAGTAAGGTCCCGTGCACATGGGGCCATCCAGTTGCAGAGCGTCCGTCCAGGAATTTTTGTGTGCCCAGGAGGGATGCACCAGGGAAAACCTGCATTCTGGACCCTCGTCCCTGAATCCACAGGGTCCTAAACACTGGTACCACTCAGTTTAGTGTTCAGCCCTGTCCAGCCACAGCCTGCCATAGATTTTCACAGCTGGTACCTGCACCTGTCCCATCCAAATGCACTAAAATGCCAAGGATGCATTGCAGTTGGGCAGCCCCATGTGCAAGGGGTCCAATAGGCCATCTTCAGTAACAAGAACACACAAATGTATCCAAATTAATATGGTGCTAACAATATCTGTGTTTAGGCAGTGATTTTCTTTAGAACAAGTCACTTTTGACAGTACGTAGCAAGCTCTTTAACATTTTATATTTCCTTTTCATTTTCTTGTGCTACATAGGGTATGTGTTATAGAAAATCTGAGTCATATTTTATTAGCATTGCTGGTTACAGAAGAGGTTACCAATATATACAATACTAACCAAGTTTATAATTTGGATGTGATATTGTTATTCCATATAATTAAAATGTTTCATGTTATAGATGGTTTTCATCTACAGGCTGAGCATTGGCGCCTCACTGTGGTTATTAACCAAACTTCGCCCACACAGGACTTACTTTCCCACACACATTCTCTCCAAGTCATTCCCCCCACATCAGTACTGTGGAAAAGGCAAAGAGCCAAAAATCATTCATGTAACCTATAACATGACTCATCAGCTCTCCACAAAATCAGAACTTTAAGAAGCTCCAGTAATAAAGCCCATAACATCTACATCACTAAGCAACCACCATGAATATTCCAGCTAACAATCATTTTATAACCTGAAAGTGGAAAGGTTACACAGCTTCCTTAGGATTATAAAGGAGTAACATCAATTTATGGAATTAAGGCATCAGCATTAAATCAACCATCAATTTTCTAGCAGTTGTTTCATTGCGTACATGTATGAATTATACATATAAATGACATAGAATGCAAAGTTTGGCAATTGCCATGTAAACAGGAACTTCACCCTTATTATAAGAATGATAACAAAGGCATAATTAGAAATGTTTAGTTATGCCAATCTGCAAACAGCTGTCACATGCCCCAGCTCTTTCCTAGCCTGTCTGCAGGAAAATATAAGCAGGAGAAGCTTCTAGCCCTCTGCTGCTGGTCACTTTTTCAAAGTAAAAAAACTGCCTTTGGAAAACATAGTAAAAAAAAATCATTAACATCAATAAACTGATTTAAATTGTAATGCAAATACAGTTAGGTCCATATATATTTGGACACAGGGACAATTTTGATTTTTTTTGGCTCTCCGTGCCACCAGAATAAATTAAAACGGAACAATCCAAATGAATCTGAAATGCACACTTTCAGCTTTAGTTCAAGGGGTTGAACATAAATATCAAGAACTGCAACCATTTTTATACACAGTCCCTCTATTTTCAGGGGCTCAAATAAAATTGGACAAATGAATATAATCATAAATAAAATGCTCATTTTTAATATTTTGTTGAGAATCCTTTACTGGCAATGACTGCCTGAAGTCTGGAACCCATGGACATTACCAAAGACTGGGTTTCCTCCTTTCTGATGCTTTGCCAGGCTCTAACTGCAGCTTTCTTCAGTTGCTCTTTGTTTGTGCGTCTTTCTGCCTTTTAGTTTTTCCTTCAGCAAGTGAAATGCACGCTCAACTGGGTTGAGATCAGGTGACTGACTCGCCCATTGCAGAATATTCCACTTCTTTTCCTTCAAAAGCTTCTGGGTTACTTTTGCAGTGTGTTTTGGATCATTGTCCATCTGTACTGCGCCATCCAATCAACGTTGCTGCATTTGGCTGAATCTGGGCTGACAGTATATCTCTAAACCCTGCAGAATTCATGCAGCTACTTCTGTCTTCTGTCACATCATCAATAAACACCAATGACTCGTTGCCACTGGAAAACATGCATGTCCATGCCTCCACCATGTTTTACAGATGACTTGTGTGCTTTGGATCATGGGTTGTTCCAAGCCTTCTCCACACTTTTTTATTCCTGTCATTCTGGTACAAATTCATCTTAGTTTCACCCGTCCAAAGAATGCTTTTCCAGAACTGGTCTGGTTTTTTTAGATGTTTTTTGGCAAAGTCTAATCTGGCTTTTCTATTCTTTAGGCTTATGAATGGTTTGCACCTTGTGGTGAACCCTCTGTATTTGCTCTCGTGAAGTCTTCTCTTGATTGTAGACTTTGACAATGATACGCCCACCTCCTGGAGAGTGTCCTTCACTTGTCTGGATATTGTGAATGGGTTTTCTTCTTTACCATAGAGAGAAACCTTCAATCATCCACCATTGTTGTCTTCCATGGAGATCTGTGCCTTTTCATGTTGCTGAGCTCACCAGTGCATTCTTCTTTCCTCAGAATGTACCAAACTGTTGATTTGGCCACTCCTAATGTTGCTGCTATCTCTTTGATGGATTTGTTTCATTTTTGAAGCCTCACAATGGCCTGTATAACTTGAATGGACATCTCCTTTGAATGCATGATGTAGGTTCACAGCAATAGATTCCAAATGCCAACACCACAATTAGAATCAACTCCAGACCTTTTACCTGCTGACTTCATAAAGAAATAACAGAGTAGCCCACACCTGGCCATGAAACAGCTTTTGATTTAATTGTCCAATTACTTTTGGTCCCTTGAAAAAGGGAGAATGGCTACTCTTAAGAGCTGTAATTCCTAAATCTTTCCTCCAATTTGAATTTACAAACCCTCAAATTAAACCTGAGAGTGTGCACTTTCAGTCCATATCCATTATATAACTATAGCTTGAATATGTTTTGGTAAATACCTGAAAAAAACAAAAATCGTGCCTGTGTCTAAATATATATGGACCTAAGTGTATATATTTGAAATCAAATCTATATTATTTTTTGGCAATAACATGGTGTGGGCAGATTTCTGCCAGTCACATGTCACACTTCTCCAGCCTGTGTCTTAGAATAACAGGAAAGGGGGGAGCCTCCATCAATCAAGATGTAATATCCCACCCCCTATGTGTTTAGCTGGTTAGTGGGCATGAAGGAGGAGGGAGGGAATGGGCTGTCATTTACCACTGTGTATCTATAGTGACATGGGCTGCTCAGATGAGATAGGGAGGAAGTGTTTACTGTAGAAATTTACTGAAAACTAAGCATGTGCTGAGCTGCCAACACTGCTCTGCAAAATTCATAGCTGTACTGGGGACTTGGACAGAAGGGGGAGATAGAGAACAGGATCAACCAGTTTTTTTGCAGAATACGGAAAACAAATCTCATAGTGACTGGGTGAGTATGCACAGCATGCAATATCACATTTACTGATAGATTTTTATGATGTGGGTTTAGTGACACTTTGCCTAATATAAGACAATCTCATGTCAACAGAAGTAGCAGAATTGTATGCTACTGTCATTTTCTGTTAAAGGGGGAGGAGAGACTGTACCAAACTCAAGGTGAACCTGAACTCAAAAAGTGAACATTTGCTAGGGTATATGGAACATTTAGAAATGTTATCAATTTGTTTTTCTTTTGTCTTGAATTCCTCTTGAATAACAACATCACAGTTCCTGGTATGTAAGTGTGCCTAGACACTCCTGTTCCTTAGCCTCATAGTTGGATATCTGCAGTGTGAGATCTAAGGCACTGCTACCTCTAACTTCTAGTCACACAAGATTTAGGGTTATATTTTGTGATAACACATGAAAGAAAAGCAAAACCAGCGCTCAGGTCCATACACGTTCTAGGAACACGGTACCAGTCACTTGCTGAGGTGCAGCCCTCTAAACATCAGGAAATCTTGATAATACTGGAAAAAAGCTCTGAGGACGGGAGTTCATCTCCCGAAACAGGATAGTACACCCTATCACAAGACCACCATTTGCTGGGACTGTCACATTGGTTCCTTGCTTTTATTTAAGACTCTTGGTTTGTGAGTATACACTTTTGTCATTTTCAATAAATTATTTTTTATCACGGTAATGCACGAGGAGAGTTTAGATTTTGTGATGCCACTACTGTGCTGCTCACCATTCTCCTATGTGGAGACTTTGACACGAGAAAGTGAAACCACCCCCCCCCCCCCCCCCCACCAAGATGGTTGCTTCCATACAGAGACATAGTACAGAACAAGGATTGCCATTTTGGAAACTGTGGATTTCTTCCCCAATACAAAAATGCTCCTGTGGTGAAGCTGTCTGATTAAAGCTGGTCAAACACATCAATGCAATCACCAGCCTAATTCTGTTCAGTACAGATAATATATTCCATCCTACTGTATTCTGTGTGCAATACTGTTTAGTTGCAGTGGTACTGTGCTGAATATTGGAACAGGAAGAACATAAAAGGGAATGTATTGTGTATTAAATACTTTGTTTAGATTTACTGTACATGTAAAACAGATCAGCATAATTTGCTGATGTGAACAAGATTGTCAATGTGTGTTTTTATCCTTTTAAAAAGTTGATTTGTGTATAGTTTGTAATAATACATATATGTAAGCAGACATATTTGCTCATTATATATCCTGCTCTGCTTCCTGTTTTGCAGTGCTACAACACACCTGATGGCATCACCTTGGTGAAACGCGTTGGACCGAGTCTGCAGTCTTGGAGCAAACAGTGGTGGATGGCCAGAGAGCGGCAGCTGCTCACTTGTAGTGGTGAATTGTGAGACACATACAAGTACTGCAGTGTGGACCCAGTTTGTCTTTGCATTGTCCATGGATTAAAAAGTGCACGCTCATGTCAACCTTTGTAGTAAGAGTCATTCAACCAAGGTGAGAGTATGCCTAAGAGAGATCAGTGAAGGTGCACGCATTGAAGGAACTTTTGTGATATCATGAGAATATTTGTACATCTTTTTGCTTTTTCTGGATTTTGAAACATATATTATTATTTTGGACTTTTCCCTAAACTCTTCTGGAGTTCCCTGCCTGCACTCTTGGCTCCTCCACTGCTGGTAGAGACATGCCCAAAAAGTCTTGCAGCTGTAATTGCAGCGAAAGGTGATTCTACAAAGTATTGACTCAGGGGGGCTGAATACAAATGCATGCCACAATTTTCACATATTTATTTGTAAAAATGTTTGAGAACCATTTATCATTCCCCTTCCACTTCACAATTATGTGCCACTTTGTGTTGGACTGTAACATAAAATCCCAATAAAATACATTTAGGTTTTTGGTAGTAACATGACAAAATGTGGAAAATTTCAAGGGGTACGAATACTTTTTCAAGGCACCGTATAATATAGCAGCATAAGGTGCTAAACTTACCTACCTACCAGCCAGGGCCCCCTTTCTGTGTAAAGTTTGAAGTCCAAAACCAAACTTTAAAAAAAGCTTCTTAATTCCTCTTTATCCTGCAATGGCTTTGTCCTGAGTTATTATAGGGATCGAGCAGCAATTGGGATCAGCATTCCCTAGCATCAGGGGAGGGAGTGCTGTTCCGTTCTTTTGGACAGCACGTGCACAGCATGTACTCTCTCCTCTCACCTGTGATGAACTCAGTGGCTCAGGAGAGAGTACATACTGCACATGGGTGGCTCAAAAGACAGGCTGGAATTTTTGGACTATAATGTGGTTTCAATAGAAAGAGAGCCCTGGCTGGTAGGTAGGTTTAACATACTTTGCTGTTATACCTGTATAGGACAGCATACTTGTATACCTGTATGGTACTTTTTGGTTTGAACTTACACTTTAAGAATTTTAGAAGATAATTTACCCAGTTTCTCTACAATACAGTTAAAAAGCAAGACCAGGCATTAATAAAAAAAATATATAAAAAGGTAAACACCACAATAATGTTTCTGTTGATGGCTAACATGGTAAAACACTCATCTGCCATGTCCAATCTACAGTCATTTCACACTGAAGTGTTTACTGATTCTTCTTACTGCTGAAGTAAGACATTACCATAGACTTCTCTGTGCCTTGTTATGTCATTAACAAAGCTATATGTAATTTCTTTTAGGTGAAAGTGTTTCTATGAGCATTTACAAGGATGGGGGGAAAAAGGGTGCTGTTATGATATACCGAATGGTACAGGCTATAGGCCTCATCACTTTACAGTGGCTACAATGCTAAGTGGGTGCACCCCAAATGAGTAACTATACATTGTATGATACATAAGGGACCATGTGTGTTGGAGCGTGAATTCTGCATTTTCCATCTATAGACTCTCAACTTGAAAAGCTGCATCATTTTGCCAAGTGTGTACAAGGTTGTTTGTTTTTTATCCTTCCTCCATTCAGTTTTGGATTATAGCCATAGGAAATAGTGACACATACATAGAGAATGTATGTCCCTAAGTAGATACCAAATTTTGTTTAAAAGAAATCTGTCAGGAAGCAAAATAGCCCCTTGAGAAGCATTAAGCCTAGTACACACGGGCTGAATGTCTGCCAGCATTGGCCAGTTCATTAGAAACTGGCCGACATTTGGCCCCTGTGTAGGGCAGCTGGTCCTTTCGGCCGGCTTCTGTTGAAGAGGCATGACCGAAAAAGGTCTGCTGATCAGCTCTCAATCTGAACTCTCAGCCACTGGGTGAGAGCACTGACTGGAGTGTTCTGGTGGTGGGGCTGTCTTCCCTGTCAAAACACAATGGCACAGTGGGGGAGATTGCTGTACTAACACTGGATAGTTAGTACAGCCGCTCCTCCTGAGCTGTCTGTTTTTTTTTCGTTCAGCCTGCTGGGTTGAATGAAAGCTGCTGTTCTCTGACAAAAGAAGGCAGACATCTATTGGCATGACTTTATGGCATGTTCACAACCTTGGTTTTATTCCATAACATAAAGACTTCAGTGGATAATTGTTTGGACAGTGGTCTTCTATTAGTGTGTCTATTAGTGATGTCATCACGTCTACACACATTACTCTCAATGATGTCATCATGCACAGTAACGGATATTACATCTTGTGATGTCATCGTGTTATGTCTCAGTAATGCATGGTGTTCCTTACCCTGTAGTATATCTACAGGGGATAGTATTAGGCACTCAATCAGTCATATTGGTTTCACTTTCTCTATAAGGTTTACTTCTAATATGTATTATTATTATACAGTATTTATATAGCGCCAATAGTTTGCTCAGCGCTGTACATTATAATGGGAGACAGTACACGAGACAGTACAGTAACAATGCAGTACAATACATGAGGGATTTGCGTGTCATCGGCATAGAGATGGTAGTTGAAGCCATGGGAGTGTATCAGTTGGCCAAGGGAGGAGGTGTAGATGGGGGGTAGAGAGATAGATTTGCGTGTCATCGACATAGAGATGGTAGTTGAAGCCGTGGGAGTTTATCAGTTGGCCAAGGGAGGAGGTGTAGATGGAGAAGAGAAGGGGCCCGAGGACAGAACCTTGGGGGACCCCAACAGAGAGGGGGAGTGAGGGGGAGGTGGCAGCATTATAGCATTATATATGTATGTTCTTGTATGTACAAATTTTTACCATCCCTTCATATCAAGCCAGTGCACATTATATTTATTGGAGGGAATTTACTAAAATTGGAGCAGAAAGAATATGGAACAGCTGTGCAAAGTAAGCAGTCAGCTTTCAACTTCAAGTCTAACTCCAGATTATGTGTTACTTTAAATAGTTTGTTTGGACCAAGCTGGCTAAAACAAATTATTCCCTTTACTAATTGCTGCACCCTCTGTCAGCACTGTATAAACAGTATGTAGCATCTGCTACATATGGCATACAGAGCATTGTGTTGCAGCAGCAGTACAGGGACTTCCTGTCCTGTTCCGATAACAAAATCAAATTAGGATAAGCACTGCTCAAAATTCACCTTGTAACATATAAATGAATACAAGGCTTTCTATGATTGGCTGGGGTGGCAATCATGACATCATCCACCTGACTCTCCATCTCAGCCAATCAGAGAAGCCTTGTATTCATCCATAGAAATACAAGACTACCTGTGAATGGCTGAGCAGAGCTCAGCACGACTCAATTTTATTAGGACAGGAAGTCCCAGAACTGCTGCCGAAACACAGAGATACTGTATGTAGTGGATGCTATATACAGTTTATACATCAAGTATAAGTCCATAAATCCAATCCAACAAAGGATTTATGTATCCCAAGATCCAACCATCGATATGTGTCTTTATAAAAAAACACCAATGTGTCAACAACCTCCACCAAAAAGAAGATTGGCCGCTCGCCTCCAGATTATGACTAGAGATGAGCGAATCGAACATGACGAAGTGGAATTCGTTTCGAAGATTAGGAAATATTCGATTCGCGCCGAATCCGAAAATTAGCAAACTTCGGATGCACGAATCGAATTTTCCCAAAAAATGGCGGCGACATGTGTGGCGACGGAGCGGGGATCTCTGGGAAGGCGCGCAGACAAGGCGCGCTGACCCATAATGCATTCATTCATGACATGTGATCGCATTAGCCAATCAGCAGCCAGCCAGCCAGCACTGTGTAATGGTGGAGCTATAAATCGCGGCCATCTTAGAATTCTCCATTAGCCTCCGGTCATTCAAGAGAGACAGACCTGTGTGTATTAGGTACAGAGTTAGGGCCACAGAGACTTTAGGGCCACAGAATCGTTACTCAGGGAGACAGAATTGTTACTCAGGGACACAGAATTGTTACTCAGGGACACAGAATCGTTACTCAGGGACAGACACAGAATTGTTACTCAGGGACACAGAATTGTTACTCAGGGACACAGAATCGTTACTCAGGGACACAGAATTGTTACTCAGGGACACAGAATCGTTACTCAGGGACACAGAATTGTTACTCAGGGACACAGAATTGTTACTCAGGGACAGACACAGAATTGTTACTCAGGGACACAGAATTGTTACTGAGGGACACAGAATCGTTACTCAGGGACACAGAATTGTTACTCAGGGACACAGAATTGTTACTGAGGGACACAGAATTGTTACTGAGGGACACAGAATTGTTACTCAGGGACACAGAATTGTTACTCAGGGACACAGAATCGTTACTGAGGGACACAGAATCGTTACTGAGGGACACAGAATTGTTACTCAGGGACACAGAATTGTTACTCAGGGACACAGAATCGTTACTCAGGGACAGACACAGAATTGTTACTCAGGGACACAGAATTGTTACTCAGGGACACAGAATCGTTACTCAGGGACACAGAATTGTTACTCTGGGACACAGAATCGTTACTCAGGGACACAGAATTGTTACTGAGGGACACAGAATCGTTACTGAGGGACACAGAATCGTTACTCAGGGACACAGAATTGTTACTCAGGGACACAGAATTGTTACTCAGGGACACAGAATCGTTACTGAGGGACACAGAATCGTTACTCAGGGACACAGAATTGTTACTCAGGGACACAGAATTGTTACTCAGGGACACAGAATCGTTACTGAGGGACACAGAATCGTTACTCAGGGACACAGAATCGTTACTCAGGGACACAGAATCGTTACTGAGGGACACAGAATCGTTACTCAGGGACACAGAATCGTTACTCAGGGACACAGAATCGTTACTCAGTGACACAGAATCGTTACTCAGGGACACAGAATTGTTACTCAGGGACACAGAATCGTTACTCAGGGACACAGAATCATTACTGAGGGACACAGAATCGTTACTCAGGGACACAGAATCGTTACTCAGGGACACAGAATCCTTACTCAGGGACACAGAATCGTTACTCAGGGACACAGAATCGTTACTCAGGGACAGACACAGAATCGTTACTCAGGGACAGACACAGAATCGTTACTCAGGGACAGACACAGAATTGTTACTCAGGGACACAGAATCGTTACTCAGGGACACAGAATCGTTACTCAGGGACACAGAATCGTTACTCAGGGACACAGAATTGTTACTGAGGGACACAGAATCGTTACTCAGGGACACAGAATCGTTACTCAGGGACACAGAATTGTTACTCAGGGACACAGAATCGTTACTCAGGGACAGACACAGAATTGTTACTCAGGGACACAGAATTGTTACTCAGGGACACAGAATCGTTACTCAGGGACACAGAATCGTTACTCAGGGACAAACACAGAATTGTTACTCAGGGACACAGAATCGTTACTCAGGGACACAGAATCGTTACTCAGGGACACAGAATCGTTACTCAGGGACACAGAATTGTTACTCAGGGACACAGAATTGTTACTCAGGGACACAGAATCGTTACTGAGGGACACAGAATCGTTACTCAGGGACACAGAATCGTTACTCAGGGACACAGAATTGTTACTCAGGGACACAGAATTGTTACTCAGGGACACAGAATTGTTACTGAGGGACACAGAATCGTTACTGAGGGACACAGAATCGTTACTCAGGGACACAGAATTGTTACTCAGGGACACAGAATTGTTACTCAGGGACACAGAATCGTTACGTTATTTTTGGGGTGCTTATTGAATTAAAGAGTATGTCAGACAACACGCAGAGGAGTGGCAGAGGAGGCAATGTTTCAGGAGCGAGCAGACGTGGCAGCAGAGGAAGGGGTCGAGGCAGCACTAGTCGCAGCCAGAGGCCAGTGCTCCCGGTGTCATCCAGCGGTCGTGTCTCCACCGACAACCCTGCCGTCATCGATTGGTTGGCTCGGTCGTCTTCCTCTTCCCAGGTCACCTCTGACACCTACAGCCAACGGTCGGTGGGTACGTCAGACACAACCGTTAGCTGGCATGGCCCGGGAGCAAGCCTACTGAAATCACGTGTCCTCTACCTGCCCCTGTCCTTTGGTGTTCCCTCACCAAGCGAAGTATCGCATGCTGTGGGCTCAGCCCCACTGTACAGTGAGGAAGAGCTAACAGAGGGCGGTCAGGAACGGGGGGAGACATCCGCCTCTTCAGCAGCCAGGCGAAGAAGTACTGGCAAGGAGAGTGGCTCGGTAGCCGGTCTAGAGACAGGTCTGTCTCCTGACCCACACGCAGCCGAGGGGGCTAGTAGTGAGGCGGAGACCCTAATTGATGATGATGAGGCTGATCGCACTTGGCAGCCTCGTCGTCATCAGGCTATTGCTTCCGCATCATCAGGAGAAGAGGGTGCCAGCTTGGCAGCAAGCAAAACAGTCGGTGGGTTGCCCAGGAGGCAGCAGGGTCGCAGCAGTGTCAGTGGAGGCAAACGGCCACGGAGTAGAGCACCAGCTCCACTGCAGCCTACCACCACGGCCAGTAGTGGTGCCGGTGTGCACGGAGGAAGCAGCAGTCAGCCAGTAAGGAGTAGCGGGGGCAAAGTTTCCTACTCGGCGGTGTGGCAATTTTTTGTCAAGCCGCCCGAGGAAGTAAACGTAGCCGTATGTCGACTATGTGGCCAGAAAGTCAAGCGTGGCCAGGGGGCCCATGTTGGGACTACAGCGTTGCGTCAGCATATGCAGCGTCGCCATTCGGTGGCCTGGGAAAACCGTGATAAAGATACGGCGGTTCTGCCTGCCCCAGCCCCCGCTCCATCACCCGCTCCGTTACTTGCTCCGTCACCCGACGTCAATTGCCCTCTATCAGCCAGTCAAGGCTTCAACACCTCTGCTGAGGGGAGTTGTCGCTCGTTGGCATCTTCCGCTCGTTCAGATGCTCCTTCTCCTGCTACTCCTCTTCACGGATTCCGTCAGCAGTCTTTCTTGGAATCCGTTTCCAAGAGACAACAGTTTGCGAGCACGCACCCGACGGTGCAGAAGCTGAACGTCCTCCTGTCCAAGTTGCTGGTGCTGCAGTCCCTCCCTTTCCAAGTGGTGGACTCAGCACCTTTCCGAGAAATGATGGCTTGTGCCGAGCCGCGGTGGAGAGTGCCAAGCCGGCATTTCTTCGCCAAAAAAGGCAGTGCCAGCCCTGCATTCACATGTAGAAAAGATGGTGGGCCAGTCTTTGAGCATGTCGGTCTCTGCCAAAGTGCACGGCAGCGCCGACGTGTGGAGCTGTAACTACGGTCAGGGACAGTACATGTCATTTACGGCCCACTGGGTGAACGTGGTGCTGGCACAGCCGCACCAGCAACTTGGACAGGTCACGCCGCTTTTGCCTCCACGTTTGCACATCCTTGGTCCAGCAAAGATGTCCGCCTCTACCACCTCTTCTTCCGCCGTGTCCTCAGCCGCCACCCCCGTGCCAAGTCCCATTACCCGACCGGCATATCACATGTGCAGGGCGCAACGGTGTCACGCTGTGCTGCACCTGGTATGCCTTGGCGAACGTAGTCACACAGGGGAGGAACTTCTAAGTGTAATGAACAGAGAAATCGACAGATGGCTGTCTCCGCGCAAACTGAAAATCGGAACCATGTTGACCGACAACGGAAAGAACATGGTGTCTGCTCTGCGTCAAGGAAGGTTGTGCCATGCGCCATGCATGGCTCACGTGTTCAATCTGGTTGTCAAGCGGTTCCTAAAATCCACCATCCCACTGCAAGACATCCTTAAAATGTCACGTAAACTTTGCATGCATTTCAGCCATTCCTACACCGCAAAGCACACCCTCCTTGAGCTTAAGCGGCAGAACGGAATTCCACAGCATCGCCTGATCTGCGACATTGCAACAAGGTGGAATTCAACCCTACATATGTTAGACCGCCTTTACGAACAGCGAAAGGCCATCACCGATTTCCTGATGTTACAAGCGGATAAAGGTACTCCCCTGTGTAACTTAGATGTTAGCCATTGGCAGCTCATGCGTGACACCTGCCGCTTGCTCAGGCCCTTTGAGGAGGCCACGCTATTTGTGAGTCGGCAGGACTATGGGATGAACGACGTCATTCCTCTGTTGCACGTCCTGGAACAAATGCTGTTCACAATGGCTGGTCAGGGTGCGGTAGACGTGGCGCACAGATCTCAACGCCACATGACCCCTGTGGGGGCAGGACAGGAAGAAGAGGAGGAGGTAGAGGAGGACATTGGTGCTCAGGAATTATTGAGTGAAATGGGTGGTTTTTCCATTCAGTGGACAGGAGTGGAGGAGCAGGAGCATCTGGTAGAGGAGGAGGAGGAGGAGACAGAGGACCCAGACGCACCGTGGCAGTATACTGTGGAGATGGAGGCAGGGAGTCCCTCGCATTCCTTGGCACAAATGGCCCATAGCATGCTCGGTTGTTTGCGTAGCGACAGCCGAATAATAACCATCAGACAGAGGGATGACTTTTGGCTGTCCACCATGTTGGACCCTCGCTACCGTTCAAAAATGGTGGCCTTTTTCACACCTGCTGAGAGGGAGGCCAAAATAACGTACTATAAAAACCACCTATGTAGTCAGTTGGTCTCTGCCTTTCTGCGCCAACATCAATCCTCAGACACTGTGGGCCCTGTGCGCTCGCGTTCCGCTGCTATGGCAGCAGGGGAGGGGTGGGGTGGTAGGAGCAGTGGCAGCTCCACCAGCAGCGGCTGCCTCAGTCTGCAGTCGATGATGAGTAGCTTTCTTCACCAGCGCAGTGAGGAAACTACTAACCAGCCGCAGCAGCAGCAGCATCAGGTGGACCTGGAGCAGAACCTCAAACAACAGGCTTGGGCCTACTTGGACAGCACCCTGCCAACCGAGGTAGACAATCCCCTTGACTACTGGGCAACGAAACTTGACCTTTGGCCCCAACTAGCTGAATTTGCCCTTGAAAGGCTGTCATGCCCGGCCAGTAGCGTGGCATCGGAGCGCGTGTTTAGTGCGGCAGGAGGTATTGTAACTCCGCGGAGGACACGACTGTCCACCCAAAGTGTGGAGAGACTCACGTTTGTGAAAATTAAACAGGCGTGGATTAGTCTGGATTTCAAACCACCAGTTCCTGACACAACTGACTAAATCCGCCATGAATCATGCCCCAAACATGTTGTTATTTTTAACATAGGCCTCTGTATGGCCTTCAATTTAAGCTGCTTACGCTTCGCCACTCTGCCATGGGCCCCCGTACCGCCTCCTCTTGCTGCTGCCAGGTCCAGAGTGTGTCATGGGTCCCTGTACGGCCTCCCATTGCTGTTTACTTCATCGCCAGACTCTGCCATGTGCCACTTTCAGGTCTCCTTACACTGTTGGTGGGTTCCATTTTGTGATAGGGTGCTGTATGGCCTTCCATTGCTGCTGCCTCCACCGCCACCCTGCGCCATGTGCCTCTGTCGTCTGCTCACGCTGCTGATGGCTTCCGCTTTTTAACCGAGGCCTGTGTTTGGCTTCCGAATACTGCTGCATCCACCACCACCACCCTGCGCCATGTGTCTCTGTCGTCTGCTCACGCTGCTGACGGCTTCCGCTTTTTAACTTAGGCCTGTGTATGGCTTCAGAATAATGCTGCCTACACCGCCACCCTGCGCCATGTGCCTCTGTCGTCTGCTCACGCTGCTGCCAGGTCCATACTGATTCATGGCCCCCTGTACCGGCTCCTCATGAACGTGGTTCAGCGGGTTTGCATCACTTAACGGCAAATCGTTGACAAACGCTGGGACGTTCAGTGTTGTGCGCATTAAGCCAGACACCAAAGGGCAGCACAGACCTGTTATTACTCGCTCAAGCATGGCTGAACAAAACCAGTCTCTACCACAAATTGGACCCAGACCTGCCCAGGGTCTCGTAAGTAGATTGCACGGAGGAGTAGAGTTCGTTATTGGAATTAACTGTGAGGGACTTTTAAACCTAGGCCTGTGTATGGCCTTCAATTGAAGCTGCTTCTGCTCCGCCACTCTGCCATTGGACTCTTGATAGTCGACGACTATTAGTCGTCTCCCCACGCTGCTGCTGGGGGGACTTTTTAACATAGGCCTCTGTATGGCCTTCAATTTTAGCTGCTTACGCTCCGCCACTCTGCCATGGGCCCCTGTACCGCCTCCTCATGCTGCTGCCAGGCCCGTAATCTGCCATGGGCCCCCGTACCGACTCCTCATGCTGCTGCCAGGCCCGTAATCTGTCATGGGCCCCTGTACCGCCTCCTCATGCTGCTGCCAGGTCCAGAGTGTGTCATGGGTCCCTGTACGGCCTCCCATTGCTGCTGTCTCCATCGCCACACTCTGCCATGTGCCACTTTCAGGTCTCCTCACACTGCTGGTGGGTTCCATTTTGTCATAGGGTGCTGTATGGCCTCCCATTGCTGCTGCCAGGCCCGTAATCTGCCATGGGCCCCCGTACCGACTCCTCATGCTGCTGCCAGGCCCGTAATCTGTCATGGGCCCCTGTACCGCCTCCTCATGCTGCTGCCAGGTCCAGAGTGTGTCATGGGTCCCTGTACGGCCTCCCATTGCTGCAGTCTCCATCGCCACACTCTGCCATGTGCCACTTTCAGGTCTCCTCACACTGCTGGTGGGTTCCATTTTGTCATAGGGTGCTGTATGGCCTCCCATTGCTGCTGCCAGGCCTGTAATCTGCCATGGGCCCCCGTACCGACTCCTCATGCTGCTGCCAGGCCCGTAATCTGTCATGGGCCCCTGTACCGCCTCCTCATGCTGCTGCCAGGTCCAGAGTGTGTCATGGGTCCCTGTACGGCCTCCCATTGCTGCTGTCTCCATCGCCACACTCTGCCATGTGCCACTTTCAGGTCTCCTTACACTGTTGGTGGGTTCCATTTTGTGATAGGGTGCTGTATGGCCTTCCATTGCTGCTGCCTCTACCGCCACACTGTGGCTCCACACTCTGGTTTTGGCCCCGTGACTGCCCAAATGAGTGAAGTGTGCGGTGATTCTAAGATCGACGGCACTCATCTGCATGTCATACTGACTGACAGTATTATTTCTCTTCCCCAGCAGACTCCAAGGGCATTTAAATTAAAGGTACAGTGTTCTGCACTAATATAAAGGCTCTCTGAAGCCTAGAAACACCCTTTTTATAAGTTAAATTCGCAGCGAATATATTCGCATCGAATCGAATTTATTCCGCGAATTCGGCGAATCAGCCAAATCGAATTTTTGAATAATTCGCTCATCTCTAATTATGACCTTTCAGCTAACAGTAGGTCATATGCGCTTTCTTTTAATGGCTTGAGTTCCTTAATCTATGCTTCTCCACTCCACTCCAAAAAGCTCCAATGTATAGAAACATTCATGCAAAATATAGAGACAGCCAATAGTGCTCTCTATATGATGGATTTTTATTACTGCTAAAATAGAATGCAACTTACAAAATAAAGCACTCTGCCATGCTGGGATAAAAAGCTCTCAAGAACATTGCCACTCAGTAAGATGGCTGCGAAATGTCATATGCCTGGCTCCCCCCTCCTTTATGCTTTATGTCCTAGGCGGGACTCAGTAGGCCTATTTATATTTGTGTAGTCAATTAACCTTGAGTGTTAAGCTGTGCATCCAATATTGTACACATCTTATTCACTTTATTTTAGGGACTGTGCAAATTGATTAATGGTGCATTGAATAGTTAGTTTGGGTCAGCTTGGCCCAAATGAACTGTTTAAAGTAACACATAACCGGGAGTTAGGCTTTCAGCTTGTTAAGTTACGCTTCGAAAATAAAACTTAAATGATATCTGGTTGCCAAGCTGCTCCAGATTCTGTCTGCTACAGTTTTTGTAAATTCCTCTCAGTGAATTCTACATTTCTTTACTTTTTATTCAAAAAAGTATTGTATTTTGTAATTAAAAAAAAATAAATTATTTATATATTTACTATTAAGCAGTCTCCTGAAATAAAATGGTTTACTTATTAAAATGGAACTGCACTGCATGTGAGCACCACAAAGCAAAAATGCTATTTAATTGTTTTTTTAATATTCCAAGCAAACTCATCCATTCACCCATGTCTCCATACTTTATTTTGCTGAGAAATAATTTTGAAAACAACCCCCTGGCATTCCTGGCAGTGGCCATCTTGAGTAAGGGCAAATGAATTATGTATCATTTACTTCCTGGGATCCATCTGCCCTTAGTTCAGGCATAGGCTAAGGAGAGATCCCTCCCCTCCTGAAGATTGCTGGGAGGTATTTGCCTAGGAATGGAAACCAGGAAGTTACTGAAGAAGTGTTAAAAAAAGATTAAAACAAGTAAATATGATATACTTTCCTATCTATTTACTAATGCTAGCAGCATAAGGATTAAAAATAGTCCATGTTGATTGAGAGAGTGAAGTTTCTTTTTAATTCAACACCCTAATATTCTAAGGCATGGGTGTCAAACTGGTGGCCCTTCAACTGTTGCTAAACTACAAGTCCCATGAAGCATTGCAAGATTGACAGTTACAAGCATGACTTAAAAGGCATGATGGGACTTGTAGTTTCACAACAGCTGGAGGGCCACCAGTTTGACACCCCTGCCTAAAGTGTACAGTCATGGACAAATTTATTGGTAGCCTTACAGCTCATTAAAACAATGTCTCATTCCACCTGAAAGTGATAATTAAATGCTAAGTTCCCTTTTAACTAAAAAAATAATAAATACACATATTTTGCAGGTTTAAAAAAAAAAAAAGTGCATTTATGTATTTATTTTTCTACAGGAGTCTGCAAAGTATTGCATCTGTGATCAGTGGCTGCCTATACCTCTATAGTGGCTGTCAGTTTCAAAGCTGTCAGAAACGCTATGGTGGGAGACGGGACTTGCAATTTTTTCATTCACAGTTCCCAGATCTGTGTGAATTAAGCCGGACATACAGTAGATGGTTTGAATCTCAGCCAGTTAAGGAAGGACCAGCTGAGATTTGAACCGTGTATGGGCAGGCTCAATGAACCCAACTTGATTGATCGACTTGAGTAGAACCAGCCTGTTGGATTTTTTATGAGATTATTGCCAGCAGCTAATCACTGTGTGTTCTCCTGGCTGGGATCACTCAAGGGTGGGAGAACACAAAAGCTCCACGATAGGGCCTGTGTTGAGTGGGGATGTGGCTTGGTGGGCAGAGCCCTGTACAGCCATGCTAATTTTAAATGTAACAGTGGTTGCAGGGGAGAGGAATCCACTGACACCGAAGCTGGGAGTTTTTATCACATCCACTGACACCAATGCTGAGGGTTATTATTGCATCCAATGACACTGATGCTGGGGGTTATTACTGCATCCACTGACACCAATGCTGGGAGATATTATCACATCCACCAACACCAATGCTTGGGGTTATTATTGCATCCACTGACACCAATGCTAGGG
This sequence comes from Staurois parvus, assembly GCF_062004578.1. NCBI lineage: Eukaryota > Metazoa > Chordata > Amphibia > Anura > Ranidae > Staurois > Staurois parvus. The sequence goes on from NW_028317909.1 coordinate 176,442, forward strand.
GTTATTATGGCCTTCACTGAAACTAATGCTGGAGTTATTGTACTGCAACATATTTGTGCAAACTGAGCTTTTCAAGCCTAACCTATACCAAGAGCAAATACAAAGAGTGACTTAGAGCTGTGGACCAGGAGCTCCATGTTTGTTTCTCATTCATTCCTGCCGGAATAGAGCAGTTGTGTGTATACCTCAGGCTCTGGTTTCCCATTGATAAGTAAGATTACATTTTTCTTTGCATTTTTGATTGGTGTGAATAATTTTAAAGGATGCTTTGACTAAAAAAAGGTTGAGAAACACTGCCACAAAGTAAAGCAAACAATGTGTGAAAAGAGATAAATTACTACTTATCCTAAAAGGATATTCTAAAATGGCCTGGACGGATGTGTAGATATCCCTAGAAAAGATTATAAATACTTGGATCATGCTGGTATTTCAACTGATATCTGTAATTAGTATCCACATCTTCAATCTTGAATTCAGTCAGCCATCCTATTTAAATAGAGAAATGTAGTCACTCTTCTGTTTGTTATCATCATGTGCACCACACTGAACATGGACCAGAAAGAAAAATATAGACCAGTATGTGAAAGGTAAAGACTATGACTATCTCCAAATCCTGCAAGAGGAAAATCAACACCAGAATAAACTAAAGGATAGTGTGAATGGTAGACAAGCAGCCAAGGATACTTCCGAAAAAGATACAAGCTGAACTTGAAGGTGAAGGTTGTAATCAGTGTGTCTGATTAGATCAATGAACTCAAAGGAAGAAGACCAGGATGACTTCACCGTTGAAAGAAAAACATAAAAAGTTAAACTGTGAGTTGTTAAAATGTATATTGACCGGCCATGATGCTCTAGACCAGTGTTCTCCAAACTTTCTAAACAAAGGGCCGGTTTACTGTCCTTCAAATTTTATGGGGGCCGGACTGTGGCCAGTGGGAGAGGAAAATGTCCTGGCATAAGGGGGAGTAATCGTGCCCCATCATTGGTATCAGTGGTAGAAATAGTGCCCCATCATTGGTATCAATGGGAGAAAACGTGCCCCATTATTGGTATCAGTGGTAGAAATCGTGCCCCATCATTGGTATCAGTGGTAGAAATAGTGCCCCATCAGTGGTATCAATGGGAGAAATAATGCCCCATTATTGGTATCAGTGGTAGAAATCGTGCCCCATCATTGGTATCAGTGGTAGAAATAGTGCCCCATCAGTGGTATCAATGGGAGAAATAATGCCCCATTATTGGTATCAATGGGAGGAAAAGTGCCCCATCATTGGTATCAATGGGTGAAATAGTGCTCCATCCTTAGTATCAATGAAAGGAATAGTGCCCCATTATTGGTTTCAATAAGAGAAGTAGTGCTCCATCATTGGTGTCAGTAAGATTAGTTCCCCATTTTCGATGTCAGTGGGAGAAACTATGCCACACTGTTGCTTGCAATGGGAGGAATAATGCCTCTAGGGCCGGATAAAAGCAAGCAAAGGGCCACAGTTTGGAGACCACTGCTCTAGACCATTTCATGTGACCCTCATACCTCTCCTGCAGCTGTGGCACCCCCCTCATCTCCGCCCCCCACCTTATCTTAGCAATCAGCAGCAGAGAGAACAGAACCCCTCTGCCAGATCCTGTGCTTCTCCATGCAGCCCCAGAGAAGCTCTACTCTGCCCTCCATCTCAGCAGTCAGCAGCAGAGAGGAGGACAGAACTCCTTCAGATCCTTGGCCTCTCTTTGCAACCATAGCACCTCCTCATCTTCGCCTCCCCTGATCTCAGCATTCAGCTGACTCCAGTCCTCCTCGAGACCCTGCACTTTCTACTTCCCAGCTCCACTCCCAGAAGCACAAGATAAGGAGGGTGCACTGTGATGTAAGGGAGGGTGGGGGGCTCTTGACATCTGATGTAAGGGTGGGTGGGATTCTCTGGACATCCACTTATAAATATTATGAGAATAAGGCTTCATGTACAAGAGCCTACCCTGACCGCCGGCTGCGGGAAAACGCAAATCGCGGCACAAACTCAGTACCGCGGTTGCCACAGTTTTGCTACATTTTGCATTTTCCCACGGTCGGCAGTCAAAATGTTCCTATCCTAAACGTGATTCTTTCGCTTTCAGGAGAGGGAGGTTTAACCTCACCTAAACACGGTAGCTCCTAAACTCTACTAAAAGCCTATGTGTACATGGACACATGGGCTTTTATGGAGTTGAGTTTAGGAGCTTTGGCAAAAAAATGCCAAAAGCTCCTAAACTCGAGTTTAGGAGCTGCTCGTGTACATGACGCCTAATACAATCCTATGCCAGTTGAAAGAGGGTTGCACACACCTTGTAATATCCACAAGAAACTTTATTGGATACTGCTCAGACAAAACACCATGGCAGAACCATGTTCAGTCTGAACAGTTTCCAATAAAGTTTCTTGTGGATGATGCCAGCGGTGTGCGACCCTCCTTTTCAGACTTGCATCATCTACTACAGGAGTGAGTTGGCTCCATGCCGATCTGCACCTGCCCTACACAGCTAAGGTTTTAGGTTATTACTAAAACCAGTAATAATTTAATGCAGAGACAATTATTTAATATGATAAAGAGTAGATATATTTATATAGTCTTACAGATACAATCAGCCCTTTGAGGGCAACCATAATGGTCATGCAGCCCACAATGAAATTGAATTTGACACCCCTGTTCTACAATATCCTTTGGGCAGATGAATCAAAACCAAAGCTTTTTGGCAAGTCAACCTTTTACCGTTACAATCACTTTAATTGTAAAATGATCAATCTTATCCAAGCAGGAATGCTTGGCTTTTCCACCATGTTTCTTTGGGTGAATAATCATTTTGCACCTCGATCTGTTTTTAAGTTTAAAAAATGGTTCTAAACACTAACGTTTGTTTACTTTCATGCATTCTCCTCTGCATTAAAGGATAATGTGCATTTATTATTTTTTGTTTCTGAAGCCTCTAAAGCATAGCACCAGCGATCAGCAGATCACTGGTGCCATGCAGGACTCCTGCAGACCTGTCAGTGTATTTGTGTACAGGCAAGCAGATACGGTACTTACTGACAGGAAGTCTCAATGAACTACCACGGCACATTTATGGCTGTTACAGCTAGGACCTCTGGCACAACTGCTCCAAACCATTAAATAGTTTGGTCAAAAACTTGTATGGCCACCCAAGCCTCTACCTCTTTCTGTTTTATAGCTTCCTTTAAATTAGCAGCATATTTCACAGTGCCATCAGCTCTTACTGGATCCTTCAGAGCCTTCGTCGGAGGCCCTGCTGGGTTTGCAGAAATAAACTGATCATGTATGACCTGTGCAGCAAACCTATCTTTAACCTTTAGGCCACGGGTGTCAAACTGGTGGCCCTCCAGCTGTTGCCAAACTACAAGTCCGATGAGGCATTGCAAGACTGACAGTTACAAGCATGGGCAGCACAGTGGCTAAATGGTTAGCATTTCCACCTGGCAGTACTAGGGTCGCTGGTTCGAATCCCAACCATGGCACCACCTACCTGGAGTTTGCATGTTCTCCCTGTGCTTGCGTGGGTTTCCTCACACACTCCAAAGACATGCTGGTAGGTTAATTGGCTCCTGTCTAAATTGGCCCGTGTATGTATGAATGTGAGTTAGGGATCTTAGATTGTACACCCCTTGAGGGCTAGGGACTGATGTGAATGTACAATATATATGTAAAGCACTGCGTAAACTGATGGCGCTATATAAATACCTGTAATAAATAAATGACTCGCAGAGGCATGATGGAAATTGTAGTGTCGCAACAACTGGAGGGCTGCCAGTTGGACAGGGGTGCTCTAGGCAGTTCTATGACACCTGGATGGCCACTGTATATTGAGAAATAGTCTCTCCCTCATCCCTACTCATAGAGAAGGATCACATATCTGTGTGCTTGTACAGGCAAGCAGATACTTACTGACAGGAAGACTCAATGAACTACCACAGCACTCCACAGTGCCATGGTAGTTCTTTGAGAATTACAAGCCGACAGCCACAAAGGTTGGAACTTGTAGTGTTCTCATTGACAGAACACTGAATGAGTGATGCATATTATTTTTTTTACATTTTAACAGCTAGCGGGGGGAGAAACTCCCCTGCTAGCTGTCACAGCGGGTATATGGGGGATGCGGGGCCAGTCCGTTCGTAACATGTTATATAATACACCTTGAATATGGGTGTAACATGGAACATGATATGAAAGATGAACTTATCCTTTAAGGTAAAAAAAAACCAAAAACCTTCTAATACTAGTTCCCCCTCCCCAATACTTACCGGAGTCCTGTATGGATCCAGCACTGTGCCCAGCTGCAAGTCTTTCCTCCTCTTTCCCTGCTTGCACAGAATTTGCAAAGAGTTTTTCCATTGACTTCTGCTGTTGTCAGTCAAATCCTGTGAAAAGGGAGCAGGGGGTGGGGCCGAGCCGCACGGTGTCTATGGACACACACATCCTGCTTGGGAGTCAGCCTGCACATGTGCCCCCATAGCAAGGGGGCACATACAGAAGAGGAGGTAAATGGCCGCTCTGTGCAATACCATTGCATAGAGCAGATAAGTAAAAAACGTTTTTATTTTAAAAAATAAATGTTTACAATAACTTTAAGAAAACTGCTACCATTTCACAAGCAAGAGTGTTCCTACAGAAGGTTGGTCATTAGTCTAGCGAGCACCGTCATGCCTACAGGCTGACCTTACTACACTCTTATTGCCCTACACAAAGTTCTCTGAAATGTCAGCTGAAATCTTCATTTAGAAACTCCATGTGACTGAATAAGGCACTAAGGTTCCAAGTAAACAAATTAATGCAGCACCTCCAAATATAGAATACTACAAGTATAAACACAGCATTCATAATGTGCAAAAAGCATCCACAATAATCAAAAATGATAATAAACAGATAAAAGTGTAAAGTCCAAAATATTTGATAAATATCACCGCAGAGAAAGTGTCTTCAACCAGCACTAGTGTCCCCTGAAGATGTGCATTTGCATGATACGCGTTGGAGTAGGAGCTACATGCTGTCGTCTCCCTGCCACTTCCATGTTTGGAACTAGCAGCTCTTTGTATGTGTACAGTTTTATTTGTCATAATCATTTTACTGCCATTTGGATAAAGCCTTTTACTTTTTATGTGAATTCTGTACTTTTTAATAAATATACCACATTATATGTGGCCCCCTGCTTGTGGCTCTGTGTGGGAAGTGCTTTTTTCCCCCAGACAGTATCAAGCAAACCTTCTGACTGTCCCCAGTGGTGAGGAGCGGTACTGCGGGGTCCCCATGGTGAGAGTGGAGCTAATGAGCACGTGTGAAGGATCCCATTGACACAAAGCTTTGAATATTCTAAATTCAGAGGTGTTGCATTATTTTTTTTTTGTTGGTCTGTTTGGGCACTGTATACAGTATTTACCTATTGCAAGCTGCTCATTCCTTTTCATGTTTTCACTGTTAGATTTTTAGAATTGACAATCAAAATGATTGTAAAGTCACACATATATATATATATATATATATATGTATGTATGTGTGTACATACATATACACACACACACTTACCTGCCCTGTACCTGTACACAGGGCAGCCCCAAACTTCCTCTTCTTGGGTCCCCTGCTGGTGCCCCTGGCTCCTCCTCTTCTCAGTATGCTACTATATTAAGCCACTTCCTATCATGGCACACCTGCGTGCACAATCCTGAGCCACGCTGCCTGTGTCCATTGACACACACAGCGAAGCTTGGCCCTGCACCCTGCTCTTGCTGCTCTCAGCAAATACTGTGGGAGCAGGGAGAAAAGCAGAGAGCCTGTGCATATGAACACAGCCCTAGATCAAGTGAGGGCTTGGGATATTGAGGGGGTCTTACTTTGAACAATTTTTACCTTAATGCAAGGAATGTAGTAAGGTAAAAAAATGTTTAGACTTTAGAACCACTTTAAAGTATAAGTGAAGGCAAAACTTTTTTTTTTTTTTTAAGTTTTGAATGGAATGGAGATGGATTACAGCACCTGTCAGATATTTATTGCTGTCTGTGCCCCTATTATTATTATACAGTATTTATATAGCGCCAAAGGGTATGCTCATCGCTGTACAGTAGCAAGGGGGACAGAACATGAGACAAGACAGTAACAATACAATACACGAGGGGTTCAAGGGCCCTGCTCTTTCGAGCTTACAATCTAGGAGGGAGGGGAAGGTGGCACAGGAGGAGATGGCTATGGGGGATGGAGTGGCGGGAGGAGTGGAGGAGGTTAGTTGTTAGGTGAGGTCGGGTGTTAGGTGAGGGTGGGGTAGGCTTCCCTGAAGAGGAGGGTTTTCAGGGTGCACCTGAAGGTGAGGAGGGTAGGCTACAGTCTGATGGATTGGGGTAGGGAGTTCCAGAGGATGGGGGAAGTCCTAGCGAAGTCCTGCAATTGGGTGTGGGAGGAGGAGACCAGGGAGCTAGAGAGGAGGTCCTGTGATGAGCGGAGGGCACGGGTAGGGTAGTATTTGGGTATCAGGTCAGTTATGTAGTTTGGTGCGGTATTGTGAACGGCTTTGTAGGTCAGAGTTAGCAGTTTGAATTTGATGCGTTGGGCAATCGGGAGCCAATGAAGGGATTGGCAGAGGGGGGAGGCAGATGTGGATCGGTTGGTGAGGTGGATGAGTCTAGCCACTGAGTTTAGGATCGATTGGAGTGGGGATAGCGTTTGTTTGAGTAGGCCAGTGATAAGGGAATTGCAATAGTCCAGGCGTGAGATGATCAGGGAGTGTATGAGTTGTTTGGTGGTGTCTGGGGTGCGGGAGATGAACCCTCTCTTTGTCCTTGTTACCATTATCATTGAAATTAAAAGAAAGTCCAGAGTTTTTGGGTTGTCCCCAAAATTTCCTCACTTCCTGTTTTGGTTATAGGACAGGAAGTGAAGGCAAATCTCTGCAATAGGACACAAATGGAAGAAAAAAAAATCTGGACAGGTGTTATAACCCTCCTCCTTTCTTTATCCAAAATGAAAAATTTACTACTTTAAATAAAGAGCACAGTTGTTTAAAGTGAACCCATCCAGTGGCATGGCTCCAAGTACCACATAACTACCATGCTCCCCTACCCCCAACTCCCACATAAGAGCATCTGTGTCTGGCCATTCAGGCATCAAGCATTGCATTGTGGAGGGGCAGGGGAAAGATAAGGTGTACCCCCAAAACTGGAACCATTGTCAACTAATGTGCGACTGGACTCAGATTTGGCCAGCATGGGAAAAATACAGGTTTACTTTACAGCTGAAATCCAGGCAGAAATAAAATACAAAGCACAAATTATTGTTTTTTTATTTATACTGTGCATTTTCCTAAAGTTTAGGCTCCTGAAAATTGACTTGATATCCCCGCCCCTCAATCCCAATCTGCAGCTCCTCCCACCCCCTCCTGCTAGGAGGATGACATCAGTGGCAGGCTGGACGCCCAGGAGAGGACACCCCAGGATTAGTGCCTCTGCTCTGCCTAAGGACTGTGCAGGGGAAGGCTTTCATTAAAAGGGTGCCGTGTTGTGTTAAGGGGCACTGTAATGTTTAAAGGGGCAGTGCGATGTAAAGGGGAGCAGTGATGTGAAGGGAAACTTAGGACACTGTGGGACTTCTTTAAAAAGGGAATGTGATGTAGAGGGGACTATAGTGTGAAAGGTATGCTAAAGATGATAATGTACTGGGGGGACTGTGATGTATTATATTGCTAACGAGATTCAGACCTCTGCTGGACGGACATTTTGCTGACCGGACTTCCGTAAATTTTAATTCAAGACCCCTGGTCTATGGGAATGTTTGACTATTCTTCCAGAAGTGCATTTGTGAGCTCAGGCATGGATGTCAGACGAGAAGGCCTGGCTCACTTTAATCCATCCCAAAGGTGTTCTTTCGAGTTAAGGTCAGGAGTCTGGGGTGGAGGAACTTGACTGACCTGCACAAACTCACTCATTCATGTCTTTATGGACCTTGCTTTGCGCAGTGGTGCAAAGTCATGTTGGAACAGGAAGGGGCCATCCCCAAACTGTTCTCACAAACTGTGGAGCATGAAATTGTCCAAAATGTCTTGGTATACTGATGCTTTAAGAGTTTCCTTCAGTGGAATTAAGTGCCAAGCCCACCCCCTGAAAAACAACCCAACATAATCCCCCCTCCACCAACCTTTACACTTGGTACAATGCAGCCAGGCAAGTACCGTTCTCCTGACAAACTACCAAACCCAGACACGTCCATCGGATTACCAGGGAAACATGATTCGTCAATACAGAGAACACATCTCCACTACTCTAGAGTCCAGTGACGGCATGCTTTACACCACCGCATCTGACGCTTTGCATTGCACTTGGTGATGTAAGGCTTGGATGCAGTTGCTCGGCCATGGAAACCCATTCCAAGAAGCTCCCTACGCACTGTTGTGCTAATCTGAAGGCCATGAAGTTTGGAGGTCTTTAGCTATTGACTCTGCAGACAGTTGCCGACTTCTATGCACTGTGCGCTTCAGCATGCACTGACTCCACTCTGTCATTTTACATGGCCTACCACTTTGTGGCCGAGTTTCTGTTGTTCCCAGTTGCTTCCACTTTGTTATAATACCACTAACAGTTGACCGTGGAATATTTAGTAGTAAGGTAATTTCACGGATGGACTTATTGCACAGGTGGCAACCTATCACAGTACCACGCTTGAATGCACTGGGCTCCTAAGAGCGACCTATTCTTTCACAAATGTTTGTAGCAGACTGCATGCCTAGGTGCTTGATTTTATACACCTGTGGCCATGGAGGTGATTGGAACAGCTGAATCCAATGAGATGGAGGGGTGTCCCAATACTATTGGCAATATAGTGTATATAATTATAATGCTGTGCTTATTGTGACAAATGGAAACCATCAAAAACAATAGTGTTCTAATATATAGGAAAAAAAATGCAAATAAAAAGTTCCAAGTGTGTCCAAATCCATAAGAGTATAATAGAAAAAAGTTCTTGCTTGTCCAGAAACTTCCAACAGCAAAGTGTACCACCACCTTAGGTTAAGAGGACTCTTACCAGGACAACTGGACCCTTTAGGTGACAAAGGCTTGAAAATTAATACATCATATGCGGCAGACATGATATCCCCTCCAAATCTCCACATATAATCACCAAGATTGATAGATCATCTGTAGCAGACCTGATATCACCTCCACATCTCACCATATGATCAAGGCATCACATTCAGTGATATGAGATAACCCTCCGTAAACCTGGGCAGAAGAGAATGCAGTCACATCACAGCCCTCCACAGTCGTACGATCAGATGAGTGCCTGCAACACTCAGTGTCGTAAGAGTCAGTCACTGTGAGTGTTACACGCGCTCATCTGATCATACGACTGTGTGGAGGACTGTGAGGTAACTGCATTCTCTTTTGCCCAGGTTACGGATGGTTATCTCCTATCACTGCATGCGATGCCTTGATAATGATATGGGGAAATGTGGAGGTGACATCAGGTCCGCTATAGATGATTTATTTTCTTGCTGATTATATGTGGAGATTTAGAGGTGATATCATGTCCACTGAAGATGATGCATTACAAGCCTTTGCTGTTTTTCTACTGTCCAGTCAGTAAACTGAGTGAGCAGAAATGATACAATAATCCACATTTTTAACACATACATAAATGTGAGAAGCTTACAGTGTGCAGTCAAACCAGAGTAAGCAATTTTAGTACAGCAGAGTAGCCTGCAAAACTTCGTAAAACAAAAAGGCAGGGATGGAGTTCAGCTTTCAGGCTGAGCTGTTTGACAGAGCAGTGTAGGGCTGGGTGGACAGAAAAGCAAATACAAATCTCACTTGGTAGGTAAAACCATATTTCATCTGTGTATTTAGCCGTTAGCCTGGAGCTCAGGTTTAATAAGTATGGTTAACTGTTGGTTTCTAAAATGTATTATATAAAGGAATGTTTACAGTAAAACAAATTACATATATATTTGCCTTCCAAATGTGGTCAAGCTTGAAAACACAAAAAGGCATATAAAAGAAAAAAATCTGCACAACATTATGCATCTGGATTGCAGTACTGGATTCAGAGCCAGCTCACAAATCCCTCTCATACCACTTATAACATGCCACAAAATAGCAGGGGAGCTTTAAAGTCTACCACTACGCAGTATATACCTCCCTATAGCAATTCTAGAAGATTGGCAAAGACAGTACAATGTGGAACAAATTTTCAGATACGTTTTGAATTCTGCTTTGAAACATAAATAAATAATGAAACATCTATGTGTAATAAACATGTTTTAATGGGTCATTCTTGGAAGATCTTCAAGATCAAAATACAAGTTCACAAAATTAACACCGCTTCACCTTCCATGCAGTGTCTAGAGGGACCATAACCCCGAAGTGCTATACGCTCCATCTTCTTTGCCGATATTCTTTCAGCTCTTAGACAAATGTACTTGCCATGTTGGGATTAGGCATAATGCAAAAACACTCTTCCTTATGGTAATTCAATGCATCACTAAAGGAGCAGTCTATCCATAACATCGATTTCAGTTTTTGGATGGACTGTGGTGATTTGATTTACGTAGATCATGCATCACTGAGAGACTCTGTCCAGAAATAAGAGGACCAATTAGAATCCAGAGCAAAGAATGGCAGTCAGCTACCCTACCAAAGAATATCTCATAACTAGTGTCCTCCAAAACAGAGCCAGCATGTGGTTCAACTCACCAGCATCTTTCTTTTGCTATACGTTATAGATGGACTGACCCTTTAAAACAGATGTGTACTGAATACTGCTTAAAAACAGGGAGTGGATGTCTTGACAGGAAGGACTATTGGATAATGAGGTGGAGGTTCCAGCACCACATCCTGAGCTTCACTTGCCCTGCTGTGACACAAGCAGCAGTTACTGTTTTCCTTTGTATACGATGGCAAAGTTTTCCCAGAACATTCCATATACTGACTGGCCAGTATATATTCAAACAGGAAGGTTGTGAAATGGCGACGCCTGATTGTCCAAGAACCTTGTGACACATGCGGTGTCACCAGGAAAACAGCCAACAGAAAGTTCCACATGTCTGTAATTACTAGGAGGAAATGAGATGCTAATATATTCCACTACTAGTAAGAAGCCTGGAAAATCGCACGTCGGTAAAACAGCTAGAATAGGACATTTCAATAACAGGCTACCCTAAGTCATATTAGACTGAAAGCAAGTATCTATTGCTAAACTTCTGTAAAATAACTAAAACCTCTTTTCTGCCAGAGAGACTTACCAAATTACTGTGTAGACAATTGCAAAGTCTTTCTGGCAGCAAAAAGGTTAACAGACCAAGCCAAGTTTCAAGTTGGCCCGTTGGTGCCTTCTCCCCCCCCACCCCCACATTAACCCTTTCAGTCCTGAAGCAGCTGAGGTGTTTGCCCAGCCTGCTATGAGTATATAAAATGTGAGGATTTGGAGGTACGGGCATCAAAGTGCAGAAAATCCCCGGCCTGCCGCTCCCTCAGCTTCCTGCATTCTTGATGTCAGGCTGGAAGGGGATGCTAGTTCTCTAGGAAGGCCACGTAGTCAGTGAGTCTCGCCAGCTGCTGTTCGTTGGGGATCAGAGACAGGGGAGCAGAATCTGTGTGGAAAGCAGAATAAACCATCAATCTGACCTCCCGCCCAAAATGTACATAGCATTACCATTCTACACATCCCCCCTCCACTAAGACCTGCAGTGCTTTAGGAAATTATGAACAGAACATTTAATGCCTTTCTCCCTCCAGCTCAGACAGTGTGTGAGAGAAAAATTGTGGGTTATTTTTAGAAGTGGCTTAATGGAAGGAAAAAGGCGGATGTGACCTCATTCTTAGTGATTCTGAGAAACTGTCTGTCTTTCTTTTAAATAAAGAGCAACGTTTGCCAAGTTTTTTATTAGCTGCACAAAGCAGGCAGTCAAAAACAAAGCTTGCAAAAGCAATGATGGTAATTAAGAAATTCATAACTAAAGTCACATGCTAGAATAACTGTGTAGATCTAGAAAAAGACAGAAATTCAGAGGAAGGTGAAAGATAAAAAAGGTAGAATATTGAGCCCACAAATTACAAACATTGCACCTAAATCACCACCTACCTGGTTTCTTCGGCATTACCATACGTGTGGCAGAATCAGCCTGCCAACCTTGTTCTAGAACTCCTAAAAGGGGAAAGAAAAGTAGTTATGGAGTGTCACAGATTTTTGACTGTGGACAATCTGAGGCCCCATGTACATGGGACACTTCTGAACGATGGAAACTGACTGCTGTAAAACGTAGGTTAAAAAAAACATCTGTTTAGCTGCATTTGCATAATGCGTTTAGAAGCGTTTTTTAAAGATAAGCACAGGAGAACCTCCTAAGTGCCCAGAATGCACTGAAAAGTGGTAAATTATTAACGATTTCAGACTGTTTCCGAGAAATACAGAGAGTAGAAGCAGAGACAGCAGTATGTGTTGACATTAACTTAGGTGTGAGTTGCTCATTAACATTTCTTTTGTTTCCAAGGGTGGGAAAGGTGCCTGGTGGAGTGACTCATTAAGGTCACCTGGCAGGGGGTCTGGATGAGGAATTTGAGGTGTGAAGGGTCATTAACATATCTTTTGTTTCCAAGGGTGGGAGAGGTCTGAGGTATGAATTGGTCATTACAATGTGTGACAAGCTTGGTAGGAACATCCTGTGTTCAGTGTTTTGTCCATCTGAGCACCTTGAAAACTCTTTCCATGCATTTTTCATGATGAAAAAAGGCTCTGGACAGCATTGGGAACTGGAAAAGTTAAAAAAAATTTCAAACTCAAGCGCTTATAAATGCGATTTGCCACGTTTACAAGCATTTTGCGTTTGAAACACTGATAAAATTGATTGCTGAACACAAGTTTTCGGTGTTAAAAAAACCACTGTAAACTCAAATGCCTGTAAACGAAGATGTGTACATGGACACATAGGAAACATTAGGGTGAGTTCAGGGGCTGCTGAAAAAAATGCTGAACAGCTCCTAAACATGCGTTTATCAGCTGCAGTGTACATGAGCCCTAAAGCTACACGCACACACTGCCTGTGGCCTTGTCAATTCCCTCTGGACAGACACCCTCCATTGAAAAATTTAAGGAGATGTGCAGAAAATTGTCAGGCAAACTGTAGCTGCATCAAATCTGATGCAGCTGCTGTTTGGGTACTTTGACAGCCGGCGGGGCAGACTGTCATTTGCAACAGCAGATTCATTCATCTGTGCAGTATAGCTGTAATAGTCCGCAGACTGAAGTAAAAAAAATCTAAAAAGGTGTATGGCCAGTTTTAGTCTGACTCTGAAGTGACCTATTCTGAGACATAGTGAAAAGACAAAGGAATGTCATAAATACCCTCAAAATGCTGGATTCGCATCAAAGGGGTTGATTTACTAAAACTGGAAAGTGCAAAATCTGGTGCAGCTCTACATAGAAAAAAGTCGTCTTCCAGGTTATTTATATTATATCAAAGCGTAAAGTGATATTAAAGGCAATTAATAAAAAAAAAAAAAGTTATACTTCCCTGCTTTGTGAAGTGGTTTTGCATAGAGTAGCCCCGATCCTCTTCTTTTTGGGATCCCCCATTGGTGCTCCTTGCCAATCCCTTGCCCACAGAGCAAGCAGCCTGCTATGGGGGCACCCAAGCAGGCTCACTCCCGAGCCGCTGCTCTGCGTGTTTATTCGCACAAAAATCCACGCCTCAGCTTCGCCCCCTCTCTCTCCTGATTGGCTAAATGGCAGTGATTGACAGCAGCAGGAGCCAATTACTCCCACCACTGTCTCAACCAATGAGGAGAGAGAGTCCCTATAGAGCTGAGGCTCTCGTGAACATCGCTGGATCGAGAGGGGGCTCAAGTTAAGTATTAGGGGGACTGCTGAACACAGCAGTTTTTTTTACTTTCATGAATAGAATGCATGAACTTAAAAAAACCTTGAGCCTTTACAACCACTTTAATTCAACAAGCGGAAATTAGAAGCCGATTGGCTACTATGCACAGCTGCACCAGATTTTGCACACTCCAGTTTTAGTAAATCAACCCCATTGTGCTGCAGTAATGTAAAGCATCTTACACATTGCAGTGCCATTTATTTTGAATGGCACCCCAATGTACCTGCACTGCAACACATTGCAATAAATTACAGTTTAGTGCAGTGGTCTCCAAACTGCGGCCCGGGGGCCAGATGAGGCCCTTTGCTTGCATTAATCCAGCCCCTGGGGCACTTTTACTCCCACTTATACCAACAATAGGGCATAATTCCTGCTACCGACATCAATAACGGGACACTATTCCTCCCACTGACACCAACGATGGGGCACTATTCCTTTCATTAACACCAACACTGAGGCAATATTTCTCCCACTGACAACAACAATGGGGCATTATTCCTCCCACTGACACCAGCAATGGGAGACTATTCCTTCCACTAATGCCAACACTGGGGCACTATTTCTCCCACTGACACCAACGATGGGGAACTGTTCCGCCCACTGACACCAACGATGGGGAACTGTTCCGCCCACTGACACCAACGATGGGGCGCTATTACTTGCCCTAATACCAAAGATGCACTGTTTACTCCCACTGATGCCAGGACAATTTCTCTCCCAATGGCCACAGTTTGGCCCCCTAAAGTCTGAAGGACAGTAAACTGGCCCTTTGTTTAGAAAGTTTGGAGACCCCTGGCCTAGTGACCTGTGAGGAAGGAGGCGCTGGCATGACATAAAGCTTATTGAAAGCCTGCTGAAGTCTGCTAGCACCTTGTTTAAAGTTACAGTCAGCACTCCCATTAAGACTAGTGTTTAACATTTACAAACTGGAGCTGAAATGTGCTTTAAAGGTTTTAAGAAATCTGTTTGAAGCTTCTCAAAAGCTTGGTGTTCAAACTGCTCTTTTACAGGCTGAAGCCTGTGTGAACACAGTCCACCTCAGCAGAGCAGCTTTCAGATATAGATTTCATATTAGTTCTTGGCTCTCCCATAGACAATCACACAACAAAGGCTCAAAAGAAGTTTGGGAACTTCATGCACAGGGCTGATCTAAGGGCATGCTCCCACAAATTAATTGCCAGTATTCCAAAATTCAGTTTGTGTGATTCCTGGGTGCTTTTACTTTGACATTCTTTAGCTCTATATTGGTTACATTATAGAACACACAGCATTACAAATAAGTGCTAAATGTACTTATTCATATTTTATATGTATAGCTCTGTGAAAAACAAATTGATAGATAGTTCTAAAAAAACAACTTAAGGTGTCCAAAACCTTAGAAAGTCAGATCTCTAAAATTAGTCTCCCCACAATACATCCAGGTGTGACCCCCGACCCAACAGTCCATACACAACATCAGACTGCCGAGGACTCCTGAACAACATGCAGCCCAGCCGGTTAAAATCTAGGTCCCTCTCTCTCCCGACAAGAAACAGATTAAAAGAATATTGAGATTTGGTAACACCGACATGTCTCCTATTGATTCCTGTGAAGTAGAGCTGCATTAAAGTGGAATTCCAGCTGCCCCCTCCTAGCATCTATGCTACGTAATTCATGTACGAAAGATTTATATACTTACCTTCAGTCTGCTCCAGTCACGTGATCCAGCTCCTGTGACAGCCATCACAGCTCCAGGGAAAAGGAAGGAGTGTTGACAACGGATGGCTTGCCACTGAAGCCTATGGGTAATGTCACTGCTCTAGGCTTTACTAGTCGTTATCAAAGTGCTCTCTCCTCTCCCTTGCAGATGCCGCTGGCTGACACAGGGGAGATCACGACTGGAACGGAGCAGCCCAAAAATAGAGTATATACATTGTTCTTACACTTATATACTTTAATATACGGCTAGGGAATATGCACTTGTGTCACCTAGGGGCTAAAAATATGTACAGGAAGTATTATTAGGGGGAAAACAAACCCAATAACGATGTTAAACATATAAAAAGGAATCTCAAAATTATTTCTAGGAGTACATAAAAAAAGCATCTCTCTTCCTGTACATAGTGCACAAATGAATGCTCTCAGAATGCTCAGTAGATGTGGAAAAGATAATTAGGTACCATTTACTGTGGTGATGACATCATTAGATGGGATTCCAAAACAGATATAAAATGATTCCAGTGCTTTAAAACTACAGAGCTGTAGAAAGGGCATTTCCTAGAGAATACACATGCTCATAGAAGTGAGAACCGACATTTTCACACTGGTGAGAATAATTTGATAATACAGTCATGTTCTTAGGCTTTTGTTATTCACAACCCACCTTTTACAGCTTCCTCAACAGGAAGTCCAACAAATGCTGCTAAATCATCTGCACAAATTGATGTGTACGCTTGTGCTACAAGTCCAAAGGCTCGCCGTCGTGTTGCATCTGAGGAAGGGAAAGAAAAAGACATGTACCTGTGGCTAGTACAGAACCCATTCACTCCTATGCAATAATGCAGCTCTGCTTACAAGGCATCTTAAAAAACAAAAGCACGGCAAGATAAAACAATATAATATGCATTGTCTCAATGCCTCCTTTGCTGCACAAGTGCATGTTAAATTAGATTTTAAAAGACAAAACTAGAGGGCAGGTCCTGGCATCAGTGTGTCAATACGTTAAAGCAAACCTTGGGCCAGTGGAGCAGCAGAATCAGAGAGATGACAGCAAATTAATACTACTTACTATTACTTCCATCCCTGCAGAGCCACCCAGAGTACTCCTACATTTTCTGCACTTCCTGGCTATGAACAGTATTACCTGCAACTTCGTCTACCCCAAAATGCAATGTCCAATATGCCTGAGAAACCAGGCTGAGCATGAGCACTGGAAAAGTGTGTATTTTCCTTTGAAAATAGCAGCTATCGGAAAGTCATTATTTGATTATTTCAGGGGTGTGCCAGGGACAGAAGTGAAGGTAAGTATGTATGTGTTGACAGATTATGCCACTAGCGGTCTGATCCTGGTCACCTTCATTAAATCAGCAGGATTGCAGTTACCCAGGAATTCAAAATCAAACAGAGAAACGTCTGAATATTGGTTATTAAAAAGTGACATTAAAGTGTCTCTCTTTTTTTTTTTTAAACATTAAACATGTCATACTTACCTGCTGTGTGCAATGGTTTTGCATACAGTGCCCCTTGTCTTCCTCTTCTGAGGTCCCCCACTGGCACTTTTGTCTCCTTCCTTCAAATACCCCCTAGCAAGCCATGTGTTGGGGTACTTGTGCGGATTTGCTCCTGAGCCACACTGTTTGCATCTGCTGACACACAGTGCGGCTGGACCCCGCCCCCAGTCACTGGATTTTGACAGCAGCAGGAGCCAATGAAAATGGAGAAAGAGCATCTCAGCTCTCGGGCACAACGCTGGACTGAGATCGGGCTCAGGAAGGTATTTGGCATTCAGGGGAGAGCTGCACCTAAAGGGTTTTTTACCTTAAAACAGAGACCTTTAGCCTTTACAACCACTTAAACCCCACCACAACACCAAACACTGTTTAATGATTTCCAGTGATAGCCTTTGCCATAGATTTAGCAGGAAAAGTAAGAGAAGATTGCTGGAGTTTTAAATTACTGGACTGCCACAATAAGTTCAGACAGAATATAAAGCCACCCTGATACCTTAATTATTTATTTATAAGTAGATTTCTTTTTTGTTTTTAATAAGAAAATGGATTCTTTATACAAAAAGATCTCAAACATTTACAGACACTAATTTGCAGTTTGTATTTTATAATTCTTTAAACTAGATCAGGTAAAGTTATCTCCTAGATTGTAAGCTCCAAAGGAGCAGGGCCCTCTAATCCCTCTTGTATTGAACTGTATTGTCTGCCACTATAATGTAAAGCGCTGAGCAAACCCTTGGCGCTATATAAATCCTGTATAATAATAATAATGTTTTCTGTTCAATATGTAAGCCAAAGGTTCCCTCTAGTGGCCAAAATTGAATATATGTTTTAAAACTCAAATCATTAAAAAGTATACATACTGTATCTTACACTGCTCGAGCATGGAGTTACATAACTTTTCTTTCCGCTGCATCACCATTGCGCAAAGCACATATAAAAACAACTGCATTACGTTACAGTCACTAAAACAAATATTAAATGCATTTTTAAATGCAACTAATTATATTTCAAAATTAATTCTTTTACTTTAGCTTCCTAAAAAAATATAACTCAGAAGTTAATAGAAATGTTTGGGATTAAAAAAATAAACATTCATACTAACCTAGGTGGATGCAGCATCAATTTGATGCTGTATCTGTCCCCCACTGCCTCTAAGCCTGAGAACTGAGCGATCAAAGACCACTGATCGCTCAGTTTAGTCTTCAGTTTGCAGAGAGCCGGTAACTGTCAGTCTCCGGCTCTCTGCTCTGCCCCTCCAGCACTCACTGGAGCGCCGGGCTGTAGAAGAGGTAGGAGTGGTTGGCTCAGGCTCTCAGTGGCTCAGAGTCAGCTGCTGGTCCAGGTATCTGGGTGGATCCTGACACTAAAGGTAGGCTCTCCAGAGTCTAGACAGGCTGATTGATATCAGCAGTGAGCTTTTCCTTTAAGGTGAGAAGGGACTAAAGGAACCATTGCATAGACCAACAGAGACGTCACGTCTCATTCCATCACTTATCAAAAATAAATCATAATAATCATTTCAAGATAGTGGGCAGAGCAATGTTAATTATTTTTTGTTTGTCAACTATTTTCATAATCGATTAGTTGGTCAGCCGATTAGTTGGCCTGCATACAGAATGCATTATTTTTTTTATTTTTTACATTATCAGGAAATACAGTGCAGCACACATACAGCTCAGTACACCATCCGTACATGCCAATATACACAGTGCAGCACGCATACAGCTCAGTACACCGTCCTTTCATTTCAGTAAGTGTATGAGAACTTGTTAATGTGTGAGGAGCAATGCCTCGTGGGACATGTAGTCCGGGGCAGGAGAAGGAAGTGATTCTGAAGACAGAAGGTTTTTTACCTTGCTATAGGGGCACTCTATACTATACTCTGTGGTTTGCTATAGAGGCACCCTAAACGCAGGAGGAGCCAGAAGTGCCGGTGGACCCCAGAAGACCCCAGGAGGACTGCTCTGTGCAAAACCATTACAGTGCAGGCAAGTATGATAAGTTGTTTGTTTAAAAAAAAAAAACATTATTACAACCATGTTAAGGGCTCTGTGCAATGCTGATCATATATATATATATACAGTCATGGCCGAAATTGTTGGCACCCTTGATATTTCTCCAGGAAATCATGTATTTCTCACGAAACGTATTGCATTAACACATGTTTTGCTATACACATGTTTATTCCCTTTGTGTGTATTGGGACAAAACAAAAAAAGGGAGGAAAGAAAGCAAATTCGACATAATGTCACACAAACCTCCAAAAATGGGCTGGACAAAAGTATTGGCACCCTTTCACAACTGCGGATAAATAAGAATGTTACAAGCATGTGATGCTCCTGTAAACTCACCTGGGGCAAGTAACAGGTGTGGGCAATATAGAAATCACACCTGAAAGCAGATAAAAAGGAGAGACGTTCACTTAACCTTTGCATTGTGTGTCTGTCTGTGCCACACTAAGCATGGACAACAGAAAGAGGAGACGAGAACTGTCTGAGGACCTGAGAACCAAAATTGTGGCAAAATATCAACAATCTCAAGGTTACAAGTCCATCTCCAGAGAACTAGATTTGCCTTTGTCCACAGTGCGCAACATTATCAAGAAGTTTGCAACCCATGGCACTGTAGCTAATCTCCCTGGTCGTGGACGGATGAGGAAAATTGATGAAAGATTGCAACGCAGAATAGTCCGGATGGTGGATAAGCAGCCCCAAACATGTTCCAAAGACATTCAAGCTGTCCTGCAGGCTCAGGGAGCATCAGTGTCAGCGCAAACTATCCGTCGACATTTAAATGAAATGAAACGCTATGGCAGGAGACCCAGGAGGACCCCACTGCTGACACAGAGACATAAAAAAGCAAGACTACAGTTTGCCAAAATGTACTTGAGTAAGCCAAAAGCCTTCTGGGAAAACGTCTTGTGGACAGATGAGACCAAGATAGAGCTTTTCGGTAAAGCACATCATTCTACTGTTTACCGAAAACGGAATGAGGCCTACAAAGAACAAAACACAGTACCTACGGTAAAATATGGTGGAGGTTCAATGATGTTTTGGGGTTGTTTTGCTGCCTCTGGCACTGGGTGCCTTGACTGTGTGCAAGGCATCATGAAATCTGAGGATTACCAAAGGATTTTGGGTCGCACTGTAGGGCCCAGTGTCAGAAAGCTGGGTTTGCGTCCAAGATCCTGGGTCTTCCAGCAGGACAATGACCCCAAACATACGTCAAAAAGCACTCAGAAATGGATGGCAAAGAAGCGCTGGAGAGTTCTGAAGTGGCCAGCAATGAGCCCAGATCTAAATCCCATTGAACACCTGTGGAGAGATCTTAAAATTGCTGTTGGGAAAAGGTGTCCTTCCAATAAGAGAGACCTGGAGCTGTTTGCAAAGGAAGAGTGGTCCAAAATTCCGGGTGAGAGGTGTCAGAAGCTTATTGATGGTTATAGGAAGCGACTGATTTCAGTTATGTTTTCCAAAGGGTGTGCAACCAAATATTAAGTTAAGGGTGCCAATACTTTTGTCCAGCCCATTTTTGGGGTTTTGTGTGACATTATGTCATATTTGCTTTTCTGCCTCTGTTTTATATTTGTTCCAATACATACAAAGGGAATAAACATGTGTATAGCAAAACATGTGTTAATGCAATACCTTTTTTGTGTGAAATACTTGATTTTCAGGAAAAATATCAAGGGTGCCAACAATTTCGGCCATGACTGTATATATATATATATATATATATATATATATATATATATATATATATATATATATATATATATTATTACTTTTACTGTTTCCCCACTCTAAATTAACACCTTATAATAGTGATTATCTGCTGTTATTGTACTATAAAAGGCTGATTTTTGTTTTTTTAACCCCATCATGACAGGCGATTAAAAAAAAAACATGGTGCTGCTACTAAATGTCTTTCACTTGCATTTAAAAATGAAAGTTACTTCTGAGTAAAAACTAAATACACTTTCCAGAAATTTGTTTGATTGAGAAAAGTTTTCTATTCTAGATTGTAAGCTCCAAGCAGGGCCCTCTTAACCTTCTTGTATTGAACTGTATCATTGCTGTATTGTCTCCCGTTATATTGTAAAGCGCTGAGCAAACTGTTGGAGCTATATAAATCCTGTATAATAATAATATTCTGCTCCATTAGAATTTTCTCCATCAATCTGGTGAAAAATGTCAATTTGGCCCCTAAAATGATTAGAAAATTAAACAAATGTTCCTAAAATTAAAATTTTCTAAGGGAAAATATGTTTGTGTATGGGCAGCATAAGTGACAGCAGGTGCAGGTAGCTTGTATCAAGCTACCTGCCTATGACAAGGGAGTCTGTAATGCATAATATTACACTTAGGTCCATATATATTTGGACACAGGCTATTCAAGCTATAGTTATATAATGGATATGGGCTGAAAGTGCACACTTTCAGGTTTAATTTGAGGGTATGTACATCCAAATTGGAGGAAGGGTTTAGGAATTACAGCTTTTAAGAGTATCCACCCCCCTTCTTCAAGGGACCAAAAGTAACTGGACAACTGAATCAAAAGCGGTTTCATGGCCAGGTGTGGGCTATTCCTTCGTTATTCCTTTGATCAAGCAGGTAAAAAAGTCTGGAGTTTATTCTAAGTGTGGTATTTGAATTTGTTATCTATTGCGGTGAACCTACATCATATGTTCAAAGGAGCTGTCCATGCAAGTGAAACAGGCCATTGTAAGGCTTCAAAAATTAAACAAATCCATCAAAGAAATAGCAACAACATTAGGAGTGGCCAAATCAACAGCTTGGTACATTCTGAGGAAAGAAGAATGCACTGGTGAGCTCAGCAACATAAAAAGGCATGGACGCCCACGGAAGACAACACTGGTGGATGATCGCAGGATCCTCTCTATGGTAAAGAAAAACCCATTCACAACATCCAGACAAGTGAAGGACACTCTCCAGGAGGTGGGCGTATCATTGTCAAAGTCTACAATCAAGAGAAGACTTCACGAGCAAATACAGAGGGTTCACCACAACATGCAAACCATTCATAAGTTTGAAGAATAGAAAAGCCAGATTAAACTGCCAAAAAACATCTAAAAATAGCCAGACCAGTTCTGGAAAAGCATTCTTTGGACGGATGAAACTAAGATTAATCTGTACCAGAATGACAGGAAAAACAAAGTGAGGAGAAGGCTTGGAACAGCCCATGATCCAAAGCACACAACGTCATCTGTAAAACATGGTGGAGGCAGTGTGATGGCATGGGCATGCATGGCTTCCAGAGGCACTGGGTCATTGGTGTTTATTGATGATGTGACAGAAGACAGAAGCAGCAAGATGAATTCTGCAGTGTTTAGAGATATACTGTCAGCCCAGATTCAGCCAAATGCAGCAAAGTTGATTGGACGGCGCTTCACAGTACAGATGGACAATGATCCAAAACACACTGCAAAACAAATCCAGTAGCTTTTGAAGGAAAAGAAGTGCAATATTCTGCAATGGCCGAGTCAATCACCTGATCTCAACAATTGAGCATGCATTTCACTTGCTGAAGGCAAAACCAAAAGGCAGAAAGATCCACAAACAAAGAACAACTGGAGACAGTTGCAGTTAGAGCCTGGCAAAGCATCAGAAAGGAGGAAACCCAGTCTTTGGTAATGTCCATGGGTTCCAGACTTCAGGCAGTCGTTGACAGTAAAGGATTCTCAACAAAATATTAAAAATAAGCATTTTATTTATGATTATATTAATCTGTCCAATTACATTTGAGCCCCTGAAAATGGAGGGATTGTGTATAAAAATGGTTGCAGTTCCTAAAATGTGTTCTTGATATCTATGTTCAACCCCTTGAAGCTGAAAGTCTGCACTTCAAACTAATTTGGATTGTTTCATTTTAATTTACTCTGGTGGCATACAGAGCCAAAAGTATTAACATTATGCCTGTGTCCAAATATATATGGACCCAACTGTATATTACAGTCTTGTCTGAAAATGTGCAAGATCTTTGAATCTGATGATATATGCCAGACCCCTAATAGTATATATCTCTTCTGTCTGTTATTCTCAGAGTGGATCAGATATTATGTTCTCTAACCATATAGCTGGTTATTTATATTTACCACTGCATAGAGATATTCAAGAAGAAATTGCCTTTTTTTTCATTTTTACATATTAACTACATTATGCACCAAACTTCTTTTTGAGGTTTTCATCCAATTAATCAAAACAATAAATCGGCCAACTAATCAATTCTGAAAATAATCAATATTTGCAGTCCTAGTGCGTTGCAGTGCATTTAAATGCAGCATGTTCCATTTTCACTCAGTGCACATACAGTATGTTGATGTAAACTAGGCCCATTGACAAGGTGTGAATGGACTCTAAATAATGTGCATTGCTCCAACCACTTTTCTGAGATGAGAAATAATTCCTTTACTTTTGGATTATGTGATCAAACTGGACATGTGAATACCTTCTGTTCTAAGGATCTACAGTGAGATGCATTAATTTAATATAGCCTTTTTGGCTCCTTTAGTCCCTTCTAACAATAACTTTCAGGATATACTTACTTTCTGGTCCCTAAACCCTTCTCTATAGAAGCCACTTTTTCCATACACTGCAATAATGATGACCAATAAGCTTGAAACAGTTTGGAATAAATGGCTCTGAAATATTAGGCAGTATCTGTGCTATATACCAGCAGTTTCAGATAGATAGTGGGCCTCCAGCCACTGTTCTGAAATGAGGATCCATTCTCTTATTTGTGGCATATGTGATGGAGGGATATGTGAATATATTCTGTTCTAGGAAGGCTCTACTATGCTGTGTTTCCTGCTCACCACAACTACGTTCACTTTAGAAGGAAGGTTAGTAATCCAAGCCAAATTTAACCTTATGTTTTAAACAGTACTGTCACAATAACACTGTTCCAAGAGGTTAAAGCAGCCCAACGATTTTATGAGTGTATTACTCCTCCCTCATTATCTAACCAGCAGGCCATGTGGGGCTCTTCGCAAATGTGTATTGCTTCACTACAGTAAAGTGTGGTGTCAGACCTGGTTGTGTTGTTTGGCAGGGCTGCCTGGAGTCCAAGGCTGACTGCAAATAATGTTAAATTGTTTTGCTGGCAAAATAATTTAAAATCTATATTTTAGTTTGTACTTAGCCATTTACCTGGAGTTCAAGATTTGGCAACAACACAACTTAATATACAGTGGTAAATGCATTCATCAAACCAACAGAAGTCAAAAGGTTAGATATAAACCGACATGAAAGTATGGAAATCTGATCAAAGAAATTGAAGACTTTGACTACAGCTGAAAAGGGACCTTACCTCTTACTGCCTCCATGATAGGCTGTATATTTTCAGACCACTGATGGGCAGCTATGGAGGTATATATTCCTGGAAAGTCTCTTTGCCAGATCCTCTGACCTACCTCCCAAATCCAACCAATCTCTGCATTGGCCTAAAAGGAATAAGAATGTTATATCTGCTAAACAAACAAAAAATAAGTAAACCCAGAGACACAAACTTAAATGGTTTTTCACTTTAATCTAAAAATGTGTTCTGCGCAACCAAGCCAGAAATCGCCTTATGGGTTACACTGAAATCTTCATGCTTTTTTGTGTTTATTATTTAAATATTTATTGGTTTTTCAAATTAACCACTTGCCTACCAGGCACTTATACCCCCTTATTTACCAGGCCAATTTTCAGCTTTCAGCGCTGCCGCACTTTGATTGACAACTGCGCGGTCATGCAACATTGTACCCATATGAAATTTTGATCATTTTTTTCTCACAAATAGAGATTTCTTTTGGTGGTATTTAATCGCCACTGGGCGCTTTACTTTTTGCGCTATAAATAAAAAAAGTGCAAAAAATTTGAAAAAAAAAAAAAGTTTCTTTGTTTCTTTTATAAAATTTTTCAAACAGGTATTTTTTCTCCTTCACTGATGTGCGTTGATGAGGCAGCACTGATGGGCACTGATAGGCGGCACTGATGGGCACTGATAGGCAGCACTAAAGGGCACTGATAGGCAGCACTAATGAGGTGTCACGGATAGGCGGCACTAATATGCAGCACTGATAGGCGGCACTGATAGGTGACACTGATTATGGGTACTGATAGACGGCACTGACTGGCATCACTGATGGGCACTGACTGGCGGCACTGACTGGCACAACCCCTGGGCACTGACTGGTGGCACTGCCTGGCTGCACTGGTGGGTGGCACTGGTGGGCAGCACTGGTGGGCGGGCACAGGTGGGTGGGCACAGGTGGGTGGGCACAGGTGGGTGGGCACAGGTGGGTGGGCACAGGTGGGCACAAGTAGGTGGCACTTCTGGGCACAGGTAGGTGGCACTGCAGAGTGACACAGGTGGGGGCACTGCTGGGCACAGGTGGGCGGAGCTAGTGGGCGCACTGCTGGGCGGAACCTGCGGGTGTCACTGCTGGGCACCGATCATCAGGGCACTGATAATCAGTGCCCTGATGATCGGTGCCGATCCCCGCTCTGACAACTGCCGGTTCTCGGCAGTACTTTCCTCACGATCTGACAGCGTGAGGAAAGTGCAGCCGAGAACCGGCACTTGCATTTCCCTGTGATCAGCGTGTCATTGGACACCGCTGATCACGTGGTAAAAGGCCGCTGTGATTGGCCTTTTACCACATCACGTGATCAGCTGTGTCCGTAGGACAGGAGAGCGCGTTCTGGGGGGACATCATATGACGTCCACCCAGAACTGGCCGGCCGCAGTGCAGCCGTCATTCGGCTATCTGCGGTCGGCTACTAGTTAACAAATTATACAAAAAAAACCTCACAATATCATAAAAAGAAAACTTCAATCTTTTCATCTCATCCCCCCTCCCAAACCCTCCCCTCCTACCTATTCACCACCCCCCCCCCCCCCCATGGCTCTGCAATTTTCTATTCCTTTCTAAGAGTCACATCTCAACAAAGGAAGGAGCAAGTAGAGACCTTATTGTTCTATATTAATCCCCCATCAGCTTTGACTTTTTAAATTCATCCCATTTGTTCCATCTGATATGGTGACTCTCCATCTTATCTTCATTCATATCATAAAGTTCCTCCAATCTACATATTTAATCTACCCTGTCCACCCAATCTTTTATTTTCGGCACCTCCTATCTCCTCCAAAACTTGGGTATCAATCCCTTTGCTCCGTTCAAATAATACAATAAACCAGATTTTTTTATACTTTGCTGCTTTCTTCAGTTCCACCTTCATGCTTTTTTGATACTACAGCAGAGGACCAAGTCCAAGAAGGAAATTAATAGATATGCCACCATTTTTGCTTGCCAAAGCATTCTTAGTGAAATCTTAATTTTGACTGAAATTACAATATTATGAAATAGTCTTAAATCCACTGTTACATTTAAAAGGGAAGCCCCTAAAATCTAATCATAAATGACAAATAATACAACATGGCCAAATCAATACAAGCAAAAGGGCCAGAGCCAGCTATTAAACAATTAAATATAAAAGGCTTTATAGAAAAGAACAGAGCGATGTTTATGCACAGTAACAAGCTTAGACATACATTCTAATAAGCACCAGATGCTTTATTTCAGGTTGTGCAACTCAAATAACCATTACACAAAGCAGAGCAATGCAAGCTCCACAAAAACACAAGGAAGAGATGTTATCAAGAAGGCCAAGAACAGATTTGGGCTGTTATACCATAAAGCCATCTGTCCCTCATTTATCAAAGGACTTGCCATCGTGTGCATGCAATTTCTGTTCTGTAAACTTGGACAGCAAACTAAGACAACTTTGTCAATATCTGGGCTAAATTTATCGTATTTTCACAATATTATGCTTAAATCAGATGAATCTGTAATACAAGGCTATGACCTATAATTGTACTAGTATACTGAGCACTGGAGGGGGACACTCAGGAATTACACAGATTTCAGAGTGATAAATCTGAATGAAATTGTTTCACAACGACTGATATAAACCTCCCCAAAGGAGAGTAATCAACTGAACCCCCATGTTCATCAGCTGCCCAAACATATTAGCACAAGAATAACACAAAAAAAAAAAAAAGTTATAGAGCAAGCAGGGAAGGAACCATAACATAGAGACTCACTACAGTGCTACATAATAGAGTGGTACATATACAAAGCTGTGCCTGTAAAACACATACACACACTGATTAGATATTTTTCCACAAATATCAGCAAACTTATAATGACCATAATTCTCTCTTCACCAAGGTGGTACATGAGGCCCTAAAGCAAACCTTCATCCATTTACCAAACAACCTCTCACCTGTCTCACCCCTCCTTCTTACATAATTGCATTAGAAATAAAAAAAAAAACTGCAAATAACTTTTTCTTTCATTTTTTTTTCACACCTTCACTTTCTTACTACTCATCATGGAAGCCACCTCCTATGTGTCTATGTCACGTATCCTAGGAAGCAGTGTGCTGGACTCCCTGCAAGCAGAGACACACTGTGGGCCACTGCCAGTTAACTGGAAGAGCCCAAGAGCATGTCTGTGCATGCTCTGGATTCCTGTGTGTATATACAGACATGCCATGGCATCCTCAAGTGCGCCAAGTCTTATTTCAAGATGGCAGCAGGGAAGCAGAACAAAGCAGAGAAATGGGACCTTCGAGAAACAATGCTGGATTCCATAGACTAGTACTTTTTTTTCATAAAGTGATATAGCGCATATAATACAAGTAATAAAAAATGTGAAAAATTATATATATTAAAGTCCAACAAGCAAAAATCCCAAATTAAAGTCCAATGTCCCAAAAATTTGTGACAAAAAATCTATAAAACTAACACAA
Source organism: Staurois parvus (assembly GCF_062004578.1). Classification (NCBI taxonomy): domain Eukaryota; kingdom Metazoa; phylum Chordata; class Amphibia; order Anura; family Ranidae; genus Staurois; species Staurois parvus. The sequence continues at coordinate 204,364 of NW_028317909.1, forward strand.
ACTTCATAAATTTTCCAGCGTGCTCACATCCTCAGTGAAAAAACATTTGTTCCACACTCACCAAATACTGTGAATTCTCAAGGTAATATGTTAATGTATTCCACCCATTTATTGCTGGGCGAATGAGGAGTGATGGGGTAGTATTTAAAGTGATTGAGAACCGGAGTTTCTTGTCCATGAAGCCACCTTGTGGGAAGGTGAAACGCATTTACGTAACTTCCAGTTCCGACCCTGTACGTGTGACATCATATCCGGTGAGTGGAGCGAACGCTGATGTGGCGTTCCGTGGCCATCTTTAGTGTGGGAAAAACTATCTGAATTCTACACTTTTGCCAGTTCTTCACTGCCAATGCTTATCAACTGTGTCTGCCTAGCTGGAATTGTCAGAAGGGCTATTGGAACAAGTTTAAAGGAGTCCTGATTTATTAATAAAAAGTCTTTATATTTTGTTTTAAAATGTGAGTGCATGTGGAGTATCACTTGAGTATTAAAGGTTTTTATACAGTATTACGCTATTTTGGTATCCTTTCTTTTGCATTTTTCATCCATCCATGAGAGGGAATTCATGGAAATTGGTTTTTAAGCCACCTTATGTGAGTGTAAGGAAGTTTTTTTCTTGACATTTTCATTTGATCATCATACAGTATTATACTATTGCCAATTTTTCTTTTATATTTTATATTGTCCATGTGGAAATATCTGGGTCAGTGAGAAATCGTTTAAGAGTATTACAACATCTGAGGATACCACACTCCACCTGCAGGCTTGTTTTTTGTCTCTTAAAGCTATATTAGCTTGAGAATTCACAGTATTTGGTGAGTGTGGAACAAATGTTTTTTCACGGAGGATGTGAGCACGCAGGAAAATTTATGAAGTTTGTGTTAGAGTTTTATATATTTTTCCTCACAAATTTTTGGGACATTGGACTTTAATTTGGGACTTTTCTTTGTTGGATTTTAATATATATAATTTTTCACATTTTTTATTATTTATATTATTTGTCACTTTGTATGTTTTGATGTTCAGTCATTTTTTGAACAGCAGCATTTATATTGATTGTTTATTCCTTTGGCACAAGTTTTCTATATATTTTTTTAGTCCTTTTTTTGTTTTTAATACAGGGAAATAGTTAGGAATTTTACATTTCATTCACGATAGGTAGAGCGAAGCTGCTCTTTATTTAGATGCTTGCTTTATTTGCTTGCACTGTTAAAAAAAAAATAAAAAATGTTCCAATGTGAATTGTTACATTCTTCAATATGTCCAGTTTTATCAAACGCCTTCATTAAATGGTTGTAAAGCCTGAAGGTTTTTTTTTTCTCCCCCCCAGCTCCCCCTTATACTTACCTGACCCCGATCTCAATCCAGCGACGTGCTCAAAAGCAGCACCTCTCTTCTTCCTCCCCATTGGGTCAAAGACAGCAACGGGACTGTGTTGAAAGACTTAACAATATTCTCTTCTCTGGTATTGCCTAATCAGAATTGGGCATCTTTTGCAGTTTGTTGCTAATCAGTAACTTTTCCAGTTGTTGCCAGAGTCAAATCAGTCAAAGCCACAGCAAAGGCAGCAACACTGATAATTGCTGCTATAAGGCTATAGGGACTCTCAACCTCATTTTGGTCTTTTCAGATGTGCATGTTTCCCTATGAGGCTACTGTTTGCTCGGTGTACTTTAGAAGGCTGTAGAAGAGAGAGGACTGTACATAAACAGGTACAGCTTACGCAGGATTTGCGGTTTCTAAAGCAAGCAAAATCCTCTCTTGTATTAAAAGAGGTATAGGCTCCAGAGAGAGATATCATATTACCCCTGTACAAATCATTAGTAATATCTCATCTGGAATATGCAGTTCAGTTTTGGGCACCAATTCACAAAAAGAACATTTGGGAACTGGAGAAAGTGCAGAGAAGGGCAACTAAACTGATAAGAGGCATGGAGGAGCTCAGCTATGAGGAAAGATTAGAGGAACTGATCTTATTTTCTCTTGAGAAGAGGAGATTAAGGGGGGATATGATCAACATGTATAAATACATCAGTGGGTCATATAGTGAACTCGGTGTAGAGTTATTCACCCTGAGGTCATCACAGAGGACAAGGGGGCACTCTTTACATCTGGAGGAAAAGAGATTTAAACTCCAAATACGGAAAGGTTTCTTTACAGTAAGAGCTGTGAAAATGTGGAATAGACTCCCTCAAGAATTGGTTCTGGCCAGCTTAGTGGATTTAAAAAAGGCCTGGATTGTTTCCTAGATACACAGAATATAACTGGATACTAATATTTACAGGTAAAGTTGATCCAGGTTAATCCGATTGCCTCTCGGGGGATCAGGAAGGAATTTTTTCCCCAACAGGAGCAAATTGGATCATGCTTTGCTGGGTTTTTCTGCCTTCCTCTGAATCAATGGCGGGTATAGAATTATAACTTTTTTTGGTTGAACTGGATGGACTTTTGTCGTCTGTTTTCAGCCAGACTAACTATGTAACTCAAGATAAACGAGCCCGGGAGGAAAAATGGCACTAATAGTGTAATCCCGTTTTATTAAATTAAAAGGTTGTATACAATAGCAGGGCACTCACATGCACAGTAGTAGAGAGGTTATTCCATCAAACCTCCAAAACGTATAACATTCAAAATTGAAACATCTGGAAGAAACAGCGTCAACATAGGGGATTCCCCTGACATGTTTCGTGCGGAACGCACGTTATCAAAGGGGTGAATCACCTCTAAATGACGCTTCTTATATGTAATTGATCGCGCATGCGCAGTTGCCGCCACGCGCCGCTAGCCGCATGCGCGAATGACGTCACACGCCGCGGCCATCTTGGAGCCAGTGCGCATCCTAGAGGCACATTGTCGGCTGTAACTTCAGCCGCCCCCCCGCAGACCTCGACAGGCCGCGCGTGCGCGATTGACGTCACACGCCGCGGCCATCTTAGAAATGGTATGGACGGCAAAGCGCACCACCAGCTCTGCCCTCACCACAAACATGCAACCTCCTACAATTACATCCATCCGGGAGGCTGCATAATAAAGGGGGACATAGTTAGTGGGCCACATGTCACATTGTAGCCCACAAAACCTGGCTAAAAAATCCCCTCAAATTACCCAGGGGAAAGGATGGCACATGTCCCCAGAAATGGACAAGCGGAATCCATTTTATTGAGGACACCTGTCATAAATCTCCAATGTCCACCTAATACATATGTGCAGCAAATGTTGACCAACCCCGCACATATATTGGCATCTCAATAAATAACACAATCCGTTTAAAATACACAATGAATCTAAAAGGTGACATTACAAATAAAATAGATAAAAAACAAGTAAAATGAGATTATAAAATCACAAAATCCTTCATGTAAAATAATGTGGTAATAATATTCACTCTTATATGGGTATAAGGACCTTAAAAGTTACATCGCTACATATTGCAAAAACCCGCACGATATTCGCGTCAAGCCATATAAAGCGTTAATGTTATTGAGCTGGTCAAATAAAAGCCTATAAAGTGTTAAAATCAACTGTTATCTATGAAACAGTTTATATCCAGATCCACGTTCAGGCCCTGAGGGGATAGGGCCTTCATGTCCACTATCCATTTGGTTTCCAATTGTGATATGGCTCTCCTCTTATGCCCCCCTCTCCAATGAGGTATGATAGAATCAATGGCTGTAAACTTCAATGATGTGGGGTCTCTGTCATGATGGTCCCTAAAGTGCTTAGACAGCGAATGGTACTTAAAACCTTTTTTAATATTACTAAAATGCTCCCTTAGACGGTCCCTCAAGCGTCTCGTAGTCCGTCCAATATACTGAAGGCCACAGGAGCATTCCAAAAGATACACCGTATGTGTACTGTCACATGTAATTAATGGTCTTATATTATAACTCCTACCAGTCACATTGGATTTAAACTCTTTTATTCTTGTTTTACGTATCCCATTGTACCGGCAGGCAATGCACTTATTGCATGGGAAAAATCCTGTTAGACCAAAAGCGGAGGACATGTTCTTAGGTGGGTCCACTACATTTGGAGCCACTGTAAGCCGTAATGGTGTGGATTTCCTAAAAGTGATCTCAGGGAAAGCTGGAATTACTTCCCCCAAAATCGGGTCATTCTTAAGGACAGCCCAATTTTTTCTAATCATCTTCGCTATATCCCTATATTGTATGGAAAAATCCGTGATGAAAGGACAGAATCTACCTGGTCTAGCCTTCTTAGTTGGTGTCAGGAGATCCTCCCTATCCAGACGTCCAACATCACTGATGGTCTGATTTAGGGTTTCAGTGTCATACCCCTTTTCAGCAAATCTGTTTTTGAGTATGTTGGCCTGATCAAAAAAAGTCTGATAGGTTTGTGCAGTTTCTCCTTATTCTCAGGAACTGTCCCTTTGGGATATTACCCAACCATGTTGGATGATGACAGCCATCTACTGGAATGAAACCATTTCTGTCCGTCTTCTTAAAGAGTGTTTTTGTAGTGATATGATTCCCATTATTAGTTAAAACTAAGTCTAAAAAGCTTATTTCTTTCAGATCATACTCAAAAGATAGCTTGATGTTCAAATTATTGTCATTAAGAGTGATAAAAAAGTTTTTCAAGGAGAATTCATCTCCTTGCCATAAAAGAAAGACGTCATCTATGTAACGTCTGTAAAAAATAAGGGAGGGCCATTCACAAGCATATATCAGGTCTTCCTCCCACCTGGCCATTTAGTAATATTAAAAAAGGTTTTAAGTACCATTCGCTGTCTAAGCACTTTAGGGACCATCATGACAGAGACCCCACATCATTGAAGTTTACAGCCATTGATTCTATCATACCTCATTGGAGAGGGGGGCATAAGAGGAGAGCCATATCACAATTGGAAACCAAATGGATAGTGGACATGAAGGCCCTATCCCCTCAGGGCCTGAACGTGGATCTGGATATAAACTGTTTCATAGATAACAGTTGATTTTAACACTTTATAGGCTTTTATTTGACCAGCTCAATAACATTAACGCTTTATATGGCTTGACGCGAATATCGTGCGGGTTTTTGCAATATGTAGCGATGTAACTTTTAAGGTCCTTATACCCATATAAGAGTGAATATTATTACCACATTATTTTACATGAAGGATTTTGTGATTTTATAGTCTCATTTTACTTGTTTTTTATCTATTTTATTTGTAATGTCACCTTTTAGATTCATTGTGTATTTTAAACGGATTGTGTTATTTATTGAGATGCCAATATATGTGCGGGGTTGGTCAACATTTGCTGCACATATGTATTAGGTGGACATTGGAGATTTATGACAGGTGTCCTCAATAAAATGGATTCCGCTTGTCCATTTCTGGGGACATGTGCCATCCTTTCCCCTGGGTAATTTGAGGGGATTTTTTAGCCAGGTTTTGTGGGCTACAATGTGACATGTGGCCCACTAACTATGTCCCCCTTTATTATGCAGCCTCCCGGATGGATGTAATTGTAGGAGGTTGCATGTTTGTGGTGAGGGCAGAGCTAGCGGTGCGCTTTGCCGTCCATACCATTTCTAAGATGGCCGCGGCGTGTGACGTCAATCGCGCACGCGCGGCCTGTCGAGGTCTGCGGGGGGACGGCTGAAGTTACAGCTGACAATGCGCCTCTAGGATGCGCACTGGCTCCAAGATGGCTGCGGCGTGTGACGTTATTCGCGCATGCGCGGTTGCGGCTAGCGGCGCGTGGCGGCAACTGCGCATGCGCGATCAATTACATATAGGAAGCGTCATTTAGAGGTGATTCACCCCTTTGATAACGTGCGTTCCGCACGAAACATGTCAGGGGAATCCCCTATTTTGACGCTGTTTCTTCCAGATGTTTCAATTTTGAATGTTATACGTTTTGGAGGTTTGATGGAATAACCTCTCTACTACTGTGCATGTGAGTGCCCTGCTATTGTATACAACCTTTTAATTTAATAAAACGGGATTACACTATTAGTGCCATTTTGCCTCCCGGGCTCGTTTATCTCGAGCTAACTAGGGGGGAGTGGACCCTGGAGTCTGAACGGCGGTGGACCTTTGTGGTATGCTTATGATGACCCCCAAGTGTGAGTGACACCATCCCTGGGAGTCTGCTGCAGCCCTAGAGGACGCCATCCCGGTGACCAGACCATGAAGCCTCCACGGATTATTTACATACAACGCCCAGTTTGTATGTACTTCTGGTAAGTGCATTATTGTACTATCATCTTATGGAGTAACCAGGAGTATATCACATAGCCTTGACCACTGCAAATTTGGAGCGTTTTCTCATCAACAGGACTTCTAATATGCTATATGAAAGAATAATATATTTGGACATTTTATTTTGAACATTTTTGCTTGTATTTGATGGTCAATTTAATTTCAGCGCTGCATTTTTTTAGATTACATATATTACTGAGGTGCCGAGGTATGCCTTTTATGCTAGCAGCTCCTTATTAGCTCATTGGATATTTAACTTGTATCTAGTTGTATGAAAAGTTGCGCTCATTCAGTTTTTTGTTTACTAACTATGTAACTGTGTATCACTTGAGGCCAGTCACTTCAGTGAGCTTATGATCTCTTTAAAGAAGCAAACGTCATGGATGTCCTGGTCCTGGCTTATTAGCAAGTCGCTCACCGTGAACAAGAACTATATCCTACATAAAGAGACCAAGACAAAATTCTGTAAGTTTGCAAGTTTGTAATACTTCTACTGTTGCAGGTTCCCTTATAGCACCCCACAGAACCCTCTCTCACTGACCTCCTTCCCCCTGACATGAGCAGAGGGCCCCACAAATAGATTTTTGCTAATTTTCCATTAATTAGTATTGCCTTTGCTACATTACTTTGTGGCACACCCTGACAATAATAATAAAGAAAGTAATACTTACAGATTTAACAGGCTGTGGGATCCTTTTCCACAGATAACGAGCATTATTCCTATATAAAAGGCAAAAAGCATTATATTTAAATGCCATTATAAAAATCTGTAAATACAGAAAATAAAGGGACTGAACCACTTACATATCATTGTGTAAAAGATACAGAGCCAGCAGCTGGCTGTAGATGTGGGGAGTAGCCACACCACCAGGAGCCTGGAAAACAGAAACAAATAAAAGGAGCTGAACAATGTAGAGAGGGCAGTGAGAGATAATTACGTACATTGTAAGGTCAATAGGACCTGGTATAACAGCGACACCTATTTTGTTTCATGCTTTCAGATAGAAAAAAAGTATGTACAGAGAATATGTACAGAGAAATAGAAAATGTTTTTACCCTAATACAAGGAATGCATTGAGATTAAAAAAAAAAAGTTTTAGCTTTAGTATCACTTTAAAGTAGAACTATAGACAAAACTTTTTTTTTCATTTTGACTAGAGTAAGGGAGGGTTATAGCCCTATCAATTTTGTTTTGCCATCTGTGCCCCATTGGGGAGATTTACCTTCACTTCCTGTCCGATTGCTAAACCAGTAAGTGAGAGGAAATCCATACAAATTACAAGGATACCTTTGCGGACCCCTAGGTCACCAAAATCAGTGTCCCTATTGGAAGATTTCCCCTTACTTTTCTGGGGACAATTCAAAATATGGGATTCTCTTTTACTTTCACTTTCAATGCTCATGATAAACAGGACAAATAAAGGGGGTGAATTTCCCTAAGCAAATGAAGGGCATCAGGCATGCTGCTTTCAGAGGCAGCCAAATATTGAATTGTGGTGCAGCAGTACTATGGCCGCATACAAACTGAATGAATAACTGGGGCCAGTCTATTTCCAACACAAATGCTGTTCGTGGACGCAAAGGGGTTTATTTACTAAACCTGGAGAGTGCAAAGTCAGGCTCACTTCTGCATAGAAACCAATCAGCTTCCAGGTTTCATTGCCAAAGCTTAATTGAACAAGCTCAGGTTAGAAGCTGATTGGTTTCTATGCAAAAGTGAGCCTGACTTTGCACTCTCCAGGTTTAGTAAATAAACCCCAAATTGTCTGAATCCAAGGCTGGTCAGAATCTCTAATTGCATGTAACTGCTTGGATGAAGGGTTACATGTGATCGGTGACAGCCATTGATTTGTACTGCTAACTGCACATAATATTTGCAGGGGGGGGTTCTCTGCTGGCTAGTTGGCAGGATAAGGGCCTATTCGCACAGGCAACTATTATAAAAGTCAATCATTGAAAGCTATGCTGTGATGCTTTATCCTCAAACACTGTCAGTAATTCTTTTGGGATTTATTGATGGCAAACCTAACACCAAACAAACAGAATAAACCCACAGAACTAATGAATTCTATACAACTGTTCTACCTGGTATTCCTAAGAGCTGTGCTGGTAGAAAGTTAGAGACTTCCATTTCTGGTCTTCTGACAAGCTTTCCCGTTGTCATGCCTATCCTCTGAGTTTAGTTACCTCTGATTCACTTACCCGGAATGAGTGTGCAGTGAGTGGAGATCTCCCCACCTGCTGTCATGGGACAACAGGGGGGGGGGCTATTGCATAGAAACCGGTTACACCCTAAATACACTGCTCACAAAAATTAAAGGAACACTTTTTAATCAGAGTATAACATCAAGTCAATTAAACTCCTGGGATATTGATCTGGTCAGTTACGTAGCGGGGAGGGGGGGGGGGGGCAGTTTCAGCTGCTTTGGTGTTACTGAAATTAACAACAGGTGCACTAGATGGGCAACAATGGGACGACCCAAAATCAGGAATGGTTTTACAGGTGGAGGCCACTGACTTTTTCCCCTACTCATCTTTTCTGTTTTTCACTAGTTTTGCATTTGGCTAGGGTCAGTGTCACTACTGGTAGCATGAGGTGATACCTGGGCCCTACAGAGGTTGCACAGGCAGTCCAACTCCTCCAGGATGGCACATCACCGCGTGCCATTGCCAGAAGGTTTGCTGTGTCTCCCAGCACAGTCTCAAGAGCATGGAGGAGATTCCAGGAGACAGGCAGTTACTCTAGGAGAGCTGGACAGGGCCGTAGAAGGTCCTTAACCCATCAGCAGGACCGGTATCTGCTCCTTTGTTCAAGGAGGAACAGGATGAGCACTGCCTGAACCCCCACAAAATGACTTCCAGCAGGCCACTGGTGTGAATGTCTCTGACCAAACAATCAGAAACAGACTTCAAGTGGGTGGCCTGAGGGCCCGACATCCTCTAGCAGGCCCTGTGCTGACTGCCCGGCACCATAGAGAACGATTGGCATTTCCCGTTGAACACCAGAATTAGCAGGTCCACCACTGGCACCCTGTGCTTTTCACAGATGAGAGGGGATTCACAGTAAGCACATGTGACAGACATGAAAGGGTCTGGAGAAGCTGTGGAGAACATTACGCTGCCTGTAACCTCGTTCAGCCTGATCGTCTTGGTGGTGGGTCAGTGATGGCCTGGGGAGGCATATTCATGGAGGGACGCACAGACCTCTACAGGCTAGACAATGGCACCATGACTGCCATGAGGTATCGTGATGAAATCCTTGGAAACATTGTCAGACCCTACGCTGGTGCAGTGGGTCTTGGGTTCCTCCTGGTGCATGACAATGCCCGGCCTCATGTGGTGAGAGTATGTAGGCAGTTCCTGGAGGATGAAGGAATTGATACCATTGAATGGCCCCCACACATGCCTGACCTAAATCCAATAGAACACCTCTGAGATATCAAGTTTTGGTCCATCCGACACCGCCAGGTTGCACCTCAGACTATCCAGGAGCTCAGTGATGCCCTAGTCCAGATCTGGGAGGAAATACCCCAGGACACCATCCATTGTCTCATTAGGAGCATGCCCCGATGTTGTCAGGCATACATACAAGAACGTGGGAGCCATACAAACTACTGAGTACCATTATGAGTTGCTGCAATGACATTTCAGCAAAATGGACTAGCCTGCTGCATCATTTTTTCACTTTAATTTTTGGGTTGTCTTTGAATTCAGTCCTCTGTAGGTTGATAATTTTCATTTCCATCAAATGATGGGGCATCCTTACCTTCCTAACACATTACCCAGTCCATATCAGTATAGATATCCAGTATGAGATTTTTCCTTATTGAGATCTGATGTGTTTTCAAAGTGTTCCTTTAATTTTTTTGAGCAGTGTACGAGTGTAACATATAACATGTTACTAAAGCTCAACCTTTTCCAGCCCGTGCTATAGCTGACTGACTACATAGCTATCAATATATATATATATATAGCGGCCACAGCACGACTCTTCAGTTCCGGGAGGATGTCCTCCTTCGCGCCCCCTGGGACAAACTCTGTAACCACCGTGTGCTTTGGACAAAGCTGATCACAGATCAGGAGTAAAGAGCCAATCACAACAGCCCTTTACCAAGTGATCAGCTGTGTCCAGTCGCAGCTGTCACAATGTAAACAGCAGTTTTCCAGCGATCAGTTCTCCTTTCCTCACACAGAGACAGAGTGTGAGGAAAGGAGAGCAGAGCCGTCAGGGCATGGTGAGTACAACGATTACACTGATAATAAGTGCAGCCTCATCAGCGCATAAGAAAAATTACTAATTTGCTAAATTTTATAACAGAAATGAAGAAAAAAAAGTTTTTTTTTATTTCAAAATGTTCAGTCTGTTTTGGTTGTTTGTTTAGCAAAAAATAAAAACCCATTGGTGATTAAATACCACCACAAGAAAGCTCAATTGGTCTAAAAAAAAAAAGATAATTTCATTAGGGTACATGTTTCATTAGGGTACTAATTGTCATTCAAAATGTGACAGCTGGCCTGGGCAAGAAGGGGGAGAAAGAAGTGGTTAATATTTCCAGAACTCCCCTCAAGAGCTAGCCCATACCTTGCAGCTTTATCCACCAGCCATAATCTTCCTGAATGACATATAGATGTACAGAGACCCGGTGATGACATTAGTTGATTTCTACTGAGATGTGTAATAGAAATAGAAGGGATGTAGGGGGCAGGGAAGGCAACATATAACGAAGTTTAAAGTTCAACTTTCAAGGATAAGACAGAGTGCAAACCTCGGTGTGCTACAGTCACACACTGACAGATCCAGTCTCATGGATCGCCGAGCACTGCTATTACTACATAAGTCTGATCATTCTACTACAGATGTCTGTCTCCCTACAGTGAGCTCCCCCAGCCTGCACCCTGTACACAGGACTTCCACACAGAGGGGAATTCTGCATGAGAGCCGAGCACTCTCTGTATCCCTCCTTGTGAGCAGACATTTGCGGACACGTCTCACACCTCCAGCTCTTGTTCCTCGAACTGTTCTAGAAGCCTCTGATATGACACCGGATTTTCCGCCATCACCGCAACTGGCATCTTCCCCGCGGGCCCCCAGGGCCTCCGTCCTGAACAGCCGCTACAGACTTCCGCTTCCGGGTGAGGGCACGTCAGCAGTGTCGCCTGTAGATTGGGTGAAAGCGAGCGGGCTCTGATTGGAGGAGAGCGTGGAACACACGGCTGGAACGCACACGCTTCCGCCTCAGACAGGAGAGCAGGTGTTCAGGAGAAGTGATTGGGCGGTTTCGTTTCCTGCAGTACACACACATTGCGTTATAACGCAGCATGAGACACAAGGACCATACATGACCCACTGTATATTCATTCTGGAAGTGTTACAAGGGAGACGGTGTTGCAGAGATAGTTATGTATTTGCCTTTATTTGCTTCTGTGTTCATTACCGTTCAGTCACTAAAGTCCTATAAAAGCTTTTACATATCAACGTCATTTCAGTGTTTTCCAATCTTTTTTTCTGTAAGTTATTTATCGTTAATAATGGCACTTCCTGTGACAACTGTCTCCCAATTGTGCTCCTGTGTTGTCACCCCTGGTTCAGTCTTTAAAGAATACTTTTCTCCTTAATCTCTTGTGACCTACGCAACACACTATATTGCCAAAAGTATTGGGACGCCTGCCTTTACACACACATGAACTTTAATGGCATCCCAGTCTTAGTCCGTAGGGTTCAATATTGAGTTGGCCCACCCTTTGCAACTATAACAGCTTCAACTCTTCTGGGAAGGCTGTCCACAAGGTTTAGGAGTGTGTCTATGGGAATGTTTGACCATTCTTCCAGAAGCGCATTTGTGAGGTCAGGCACTGATGTCGGACAAGAAGGCCTGGCTCGCAGTCTCTGCTCTAATTTACCCCAAAGGTGTTCTATCGGGTTGAGGTCAGGACTCTGTGCAGGCCAGTTTTAAGTTCCTCCACCCCAAACGTGCTCCTCCATGTCTTTATGGACCTTGCTTTGTGCACTGGTGTGCAGTTATGTTGGAACAGGAAGGGGCCATCCCCAAACTGTTCCCACAAAGTTGGGAGCATGAAATTGTCCAAAATGTCTTGGTATGCTGATGCCTTAAGAGTTCCCTTCACTGGAACTAAGGGACCAAAGCCCAACCCCACACCATAATCCTTCCTCCATAAAACTTTACACTTGGCACAATGCAGTCAGGCAAGTACCGTTCTGCAACTGCCAAACCCTGACACATCCATCAGATTGCCAGACAGAGAAGCGTGATTCATCACTCCAGAGAACACGTGTCCACTGCTCTAGAGCCCAGTGGTGGCGTGCTTTACACCACTGCATCCAACACTTTACATTGCACTTGGAGATGTAAGGCTTGGACGCAGCTGCTCAGCCATGGAAACCCATTCCATGAAGCTCTCTATGCACTGTTGTGCTAATCTGAAGGCCACACAAAGTTTGGAGGCCTTTAGCTATTGACTGCAGGCAGTTGGCGACTTCAGCATGCACTGACCCCACTCTGTCATTTTACATGGCCTACTACTTCATGGCTGAGTTGCTGTTGTTCCCAGTTGCTTCCATTTTGTTATAATACCACTAACAGTTGACCGTGGAATATTTAGTAGCCAGGAAATTTCACGGATGGACTTATTGCACAGGTGGCAACCTATCACAGTACCATGCTTGAATTCACTGAGCTCCTGAGAGCAACCCATTCTTTCACAAATGTTTGTAGAAGCAGTCTGCATGCCTAGGTACTTGATTTTATAGACCTGTGGCCATGGAGGTGATTGGAACACCTGAATCCAATGATTTGGAGGGCTGGCCCAAAACTTTTGGCAATATAGTGTATGTGAAGGAGCAAAAAGGATGGGCTTTAGCGCCCACAGGTCGCGCATATTCATCACTGGGAGGCCAATGTTTCTGTGCTGACAGCGCACTTCAAGCACAGAGACTGAGCTGTCAAGGACACCAGTTTGTCCCAGCTAATGATCCGCAGCTGGCGAGATAATGTGAACGCAGTGAAGTTGATTTACTAAACCTGGAGAGTGCAAAATCTGGTGCAGCTCTGTTTATAAACCAATCAGCATCCAGTTTTATTTGTCAAAGCTTAATTGAACAAGCTAAAGATGGAAGCTGATTGGCTACCATGCACCACTGCACCAGATTTTGCACTCTCCAGTTTTAGTAAATCAACCCCTGTGTTATTTATCACAGTGGTCACGCGATTGGCCAATTTTTCCCACCCATCAGCATTCAGAACTTTATAAGGGATGCTGATTGTGAAAGACATGTTCTTTATTCTGCTCGCCAGAGGGCACAGTGCCTGTAGCACATTTCCCCATTTGGATAGGTGCTTTGGATCGAGAGTCAGAGTGGTCAACAGCTCGCAACCCCTCCCCCCACACTGCTCGGTAGACAACAAATTAGTAATTAGCACCAATTGATGGCACTTGTGTCTGTCTGCCTGCAACTGCCTGGAAAACATCCATAGGCACATTTACAGGCAAAAGCAAGTGAGCTCGGTCTAATTCCCACAATACGAATTCACAGCCAATTGTCATTCAGGGGGCATGTCAGCCCTCACCTGTTTCCCAGTGGAGCACATGCAGGGGACTGTCAGCTGCATTAGGCTCCTTTAATATGGGGCAGATTTTGTCATACGGGGATTCACTCATAGATCCCTACTGATCAGAGCCCCCTTTCACAAGGGCCATTCGATCAGGTCCACAGGACAGTTTTTCAGCCGGGCCGGATCGTATGGTCCATGCATCCCTATGGACAGGCAAGTGTTAATGAACTCCTTTCCATTTATACCCACCTACCTCCGGGTCCAATCTGGTCTGCTAATAAAACAGAAGGGGATCCATCCTTTTCCATTTATGCGGATCGGATCAGAGGATAGTCAGGTGTATACGGACAGCGGAGCTCGTTTACTCCTGGCCACCCTTATAGCAGAGCACATAAGACACAGATGTCTATTCAAATCGCAACAAAAGTAGTGCATGCACTACTTTAGAAATTGGTGAGGCTCCGACCAAGTTGGAACCGCACCGATATGACCGCTCTAATAGCAGACAATAGGGTGCAACTTAGCATATGATTTGCAAGCCACAGGGCATGCGAATCGCATGCCAAGTCAAACCCAATGTGACCAGGGTGTTACCCCCTTTCTGCCCAGGCCAATGTTTAGCTTTCAGTGCTGTCGCACTTTGACAATTGCACGGTCATGCAATACTGTACCCAAAGTAAATTTTCATCATTTTTTTGAGACAAATAGAGCGTTCTTTTGGTGGTATTTAATCACCACTGGGATTTTATTTTTTTGCTAAACAAACAAAAAAGCCCTAAAAGTTTGGAAAAAAAGTTTTTCTTTGTTTCTGTTAAAAGGTTTTGTAAAGGAGTGATTTTTCTCATTCACTGATGTGCACTGATAGACTGCACTGATGGGCACTGATGAGGAGGCACTGATAAGGCTGCACTGATATGCGGCATTAATGGGCACGGATAGGCATCACTGATGAGCACTGATGGACACTGACAGGCATCACTGAGGAGGCACTGATAGCCAGCACTGAAAGCCAGCACAGATGGGCGCTGAAGGGCACCGAAAGCCATCACAGATAGGCACTGATGGGCACTATTTCTTTGTTTCTGTTAAAAGGTTTTGTAAATAAGTGATTTTTCTCCTTCACTGATGAGGAGGCACCAATAAGGCTGCACTGATATGCGGCATTGATGGGCACTGATAGGCGGCACGGATGGGCACTGATAGGCCTGACTGTTTACTTGCATTAAGTTCCACTATATACATTATACATAATATGTTGGAACATGTTGGAATAAGTTATAAGTTCCAACTTATAATGTATATAGTGGAACTTAATGCAAGTAACCTCTGGTTTGGCCTATTATATGCCTATTGACCAAATTTATCTTAGCTCTCCCTTTCCATTTTATGGTCTCTGGAATTTTATATTTTATGGTCATTGCGAATTGTAGTATTTTGGCTCTATTTTATTCTATTTTATGTTATTCTTATCCATTCTATTCCATAGGAGGTTATTTATTAGAATTTATTGAGCAGGTGTGTCCAGTTATTTAACGTATGGACACTCCAAGTCTTTTATTGTTATTTATCTATCTGACTGTTTTATTAATTCTGTATATTGTTTTATATTGATATTTGTATGCTGACATTTATGCATGTATTTGTATTAAGAGACAACTTTAACCATGATCACCATACCCGTATTTTAGCTATAGCATGGTCGGGAAGTGGTTAACTAAACCCATTCGATTTTACTTGACTAAATCTACTGTAGATCATATTATATTTAGTCAACTGAAACTAAAACAATTCAGACTAAAATGTTACTGAAACTAAATGCCATTTTAGTCAAAAGACTTTGACTGAAACCTAATCAAAATTAGCTGTCAAAATGAACATTGGTGAAAAGGGCCTTAACAATACCAACAAATCAGACTTCTGACAGGGGAGGAGCTGACCAGCAACAATGGAAGATAAAAAAAAAGGATTTACTATCAGTCCTCATGGTCCACATTTGACAATAGCAAGAAGCCGATCTACAGCACTGATGTGCAGCTGACACTGGAGTGAGAGCATGTAGGAGGAGGTTGCTGGAGGAGTTCAGCAACACTGATATACAATGAAGATGAAAACATGACGCATTTTGCCTCTCATAGGGGGCTTGGTCACAGAGGCTTGGTGAACGAACAGCCAAAGAGCTATATGTAGGATCATTGGCAGTGGAGACAGGTGTATGCGTAGGTGATGTGGAGAAAAGTTAATGAGGAGAGGATAGTGAAGAAATCTTGAACAAGTTATATAGTTACATAGTTAGTCTGGCTGAAAAAAGACAAAAGTCCATCTAGTTCAACCATTAAAAAAAAAAAAAGTTATAATCCTATACCCACAGTTGATCCAGAGTAAGGCAAAATAAAACCCAGCAAAGCATGATCCAATTTGCTCCATCAGGGAAAAAAAATCCTTCCTGATCCCCCGAGAGGCAATCGGATATTCCCTGGATCAACTTTACCTATAAATGTTAGTATCCAGTTACATTCAGTGTAGCTAAGAAAGAATCAAGTGTATGTTTGGCATAGGAAAAAATATGTGTTTAATGTAAGAAAGAAGGGGGATTTAAATCATTGTATTTCAAAGGAATAAAGGAAAAGAAAAAGGAGATAAAAATAAAATGAAAATAAAAATAATAAGAAATGAAAAATGAATTAGTTTTATATGGCATTCTCCTCTCTTGATAGGTTCTCTTTAAAGTCAGTATTTGCACAGGACTCCAGCTAAGCACCCTACATAGTTTGATGGTTAGCGACCAAACTTTGCACCTAGCAACCCAGTGTTTCAGTGGAGAATGCTGTGAAAAATCTGGCAAAGAATAAATTAACAAGAGTATGTTAGGGATATGTACTGTACACGCAATGGCAATGCAATCAGGCGAGCAGTGAATAACAATCATAATATTGCACCATTAAAGTCAGTATATCTATTTTCCTGAACTGTGGTCCTGTTCTGCTTCTGCAATCTTTGCATTGAATGTGTGATCTCTATATCTGATCCAATTGTGGTGAGATGGCTTTTAAATAAAACATCCCCAATGGCTTCTGGGCTTCCAAAGCTAAACTCAAGAAGCGTTAAGACTGCGGCAGGGTTGTCAATGTGAACAGCTTTGAGTCTTTGGATACATTCAGCAGATTGAGGACCTAGCCACCCGATAAGCAGATCTAGTCCTTCTGTAGTTGTGACATTATTATTATTATTATACAGGATTTATATAGCACCAAGAGTTTGCTCAGCGCTTTACAATACAACGGGAGACAATACAGCAACAATACAGCTCAATACAAGAGGGTTAGGAGGGCCCTGCTCCTTGGAGCTCTTCTTCACTGATGGTGGCTTTGAAGGTGGATTTCCAGCCTCTGTAATTTTCAGGTTCGTCACTAAACCTAGTGAGACCTGTCTTGGTGAGCTCCCTGCGGAGCATGTATTTAGCAAACTGTGACATGTCTGTGTTTTCAAACTTTGAATGCACAGCTGCATACGGAATAAAGTCATTTACATTGGCTGGAGTGCTGAGATTGAGCGACTTTGGGAGGAATGGAGGTGCAAAGGCGTTCATACCTGGCAAAAGCTTCAAGTGAATTGCCATGTTGGGTTACAGCTGTGGAGCAGTGTCCTTGGTAGGAGGTAACTGACTAGCCCCATGGAAAGGAATATTGTCTATTATCTGCATACCAGTGTCCACAGTTTGCTGAAGTCCGAAAGCCTGGTGTACTGAAAAATGAGTCTTGAGAGGTGGACGGGGCATTTTCCTGGCCTTGGTGGAGGGATACAGCTGCTGTGACTGGGAGTTGAAGTTTTGGGAGAGAGCAGGAGGAATATGATGCAGGCAAGTGGCTCTGTGAGTGTAAGCAGTTCAGTGACAGGGGATCTAGTTGTTTTTTTATTCTCTGCTAAGCAGGGAATAAAAACAACTAGATCCCTAGTAAAAGCAGCACACAGTACACACACAAGCATTTGGTAGGCATATATTTAACCCCTTGATTGCCCTAGATGTTAACCCCTTTATGCCAAGTGTCATTAGTACAGTGGCAGTGCATATTATTAGCACTGATCACTGTAATAATGACACTGGTGGCAGTTAGTTAGTTCCCATAGTTAGTTCCCACAAAGTGGTAGTGTCAGATCGGCCGCCACACTATCGCCGTCCCGTTATAAGTTGCTGATTGCTGCCATTACTAGTATTATTATTATTATTATTATTACATCGAGTTTATATAGCACCAAAGGGTTTGCTCAGCGCTGTACAATGGGGGGGGGGGACAATACATGGCACAGAATAACAAACAACGTACGAGGGGTAAGAGGGCCCTACTCTTTCGAGCTTACAATCTAGGAGGGAGGGGGTAATGGTACAGTAGGAAGTGGCTGAGGGGAATGAGGGGTGGGAGGAAAGAGGGAGAATGGCAGTTAGGTGAGGGTGGGGTAGGCTTCCTTGAAGAGATGGGTTTTGAGGGAGCGCCTGAATGTGAGGAGGGAAGGCGACAGTCTGATGGATTGGGGCAGTGAGTTCCAGAGGATGGGGGAGGACCTGGAGAAGTCTTGCAGTCGAGCATGGGAGGAGGAGACCAGGGAGCAGGATAGAAGGAGGTCCTGTGAGGAGCGAAGGGTACAGGTAGGGCGGTACTTGGGGATCAGGTTGGTGAGGTAGTCAGGGGCAGTGTTGTGAACGGCTTTGTAGGTCAGGGTTAGAAGTTTAAATTTGATGCGTTGGGCAATCGGGAGCCAGTGGAGGGAGAGGCAGAGGGGGGTGGCAGAGGTAGAGTGGGTGGTGAGGTGGATGAGTCTAGCCGCTGAGTTCAGGATGGTCTGGAGCGGGGAGAGCCTGCACTTGGCTAGGCCGGTGAGAAGAGAATTGCAGTAGTCGAGGCGTGAGATGATGAGGGACTAGATGTTTGGTGGTGTCTGGGGTGAGGAAGGTACGTATCTTGGCAATGTTGCGGAGGTGGAGCCTGCATGTGTTTGTAAGTGATTTGACATGAGGTTGGAAGGAGAGGTTCGAGTCAAGAATGACGCCAAGGACTTTGGCTTGCGGGGCGGGAATGATAGTGGTGTTGTTGGTGATGATGGATATGATGGGGGGGGGGGTGTGGGCAGGGGGAAAGACGAGGAGCTCGGTTTTGGAGAGGTTGAGCTTGAGGAAATGTAGCGACATCCAGTCTGAGATGTCGTTTAGGAGGTGAGTGATGCGGGCGGAGATAGTAAGGGTGAGGAGAGGGGTGGAGAGGTAGATTTGGGTGTCGTCAGCGTAGAGGTGATAGTTGAAGCCGTGGGAGTGTATGAGTATGTACTAGTATAAAAAAAATACACATTTCAGTATATATCCCATAGTTTTTAGATGCTACAACTTTCACACAAACCAATCAATATCACTTATTGGGATTTTTTTAAATGTTTTTTTCTGACATGTAGGAGAACACATTTAGCAAAATACATTAGGAGATTTGATTTTTTTTTTATTTTTTATTAGATGTTTTATAGCAAAAATAAAAAGTTGTTTTGGATGTTACAAGATGCACAGCTGTACAGAGTAAATACAGCTAAATAAAACAAAAACTGCGGCTGTCTTCATTTAAGGCTGCAAAGCAAGAAAATGTGATTATTCTAACCGGTTGACGCTGGCAGTATGCAAATATGCAGCCTCTCAGTGGCTGGGCCTTGATGCCAAGCGGCCGCATATTTGCGTACCGAAAGTAAACAAACATGTGCCAAGAGTGCTCACTCTTACCGGCGCCTCATGGAAAGGTCCCGATTACTACTTTCCTATCATGTGTCAGTTGAAGTAGCACAGCACCACATAGCAAAAAATGGCCTGGTCAGGAAGGGGGATAAATCCTCTGGAGGGCAAGTGATTAAAGTGTTACTAAACCCTCAACAGTAAAATCAGTCTGTATATGCAGTAAAGCATGCTTGGTATACTCACTGTGGAACCTAAGGGGTTAATTTTCCACATTGTGTAAAAAGGCTGTTTGATCTTGACTTCTGTAATCCTACACTTCTTCTACTGTCCCCAATCCATCTGCTGATAGTACAGAGATCTAGAATTCACTGTGCACATGCTCTGTTCAGTGTGTATTGCTAGAGAGTTTTTTTTTCTTTGGGAGGGTGCATGTGATCAGCACAGGACAAATCAACATTTTCTAGACAGAGGGCCAGGGGTTATGTAGCCCCACAGGACAGTCAGAGCAGAATTAAAACTCCTCCAACAAGCTTTAACCAGTGCTCAACTGGACACCTATAGAAGTCACAAGACTGCTATACACTCACTTTATTAGGTACATCTTGCTAGTACTGGGTAGGACCCTCTTTTGCCTTCAGAACTGCCTTAATTATTTGTGGCATAGATTCCTCAATGTGTTGGAAACATTCCTCAGAGATTTTGATCCATATTGACATGATAACATCGTGCAGTTGCAGGTTTGTTGGCTGCACATCCATGATGCAAATCCCCAGTTTCACCACATCCCAAAGGTGCTGTATTGGAGTGAGATCCGGTGACTGTGGAGGCCATTGGAGTACAGTGACCTCATTTTCATGTTTAAGAAACTAGTTTGAGATGATATGAGCTTTGTGACATGGCGCATTATCCTTCTGGAAATAGCCATCTGAAGATGGGTATACTTTAGTCATAAAGGGTTGGACATGGTCAGCAACAATACTCAGGTAGGCCGGGGAGTTTAAACATGATACAAGGCAGGCTGAATCTCTGCTTTCGTGTTGTTTACATCAAATTCTGATCCTACTATCTGAATGTCGCAGATGAAATCGAAACTCATCAGAAAAGGCAATGTTTTTCCAATCGTCCATTGTCCACAATCTTCTATTATCAAATTTTGGTGAGCCTGTGCGAATTGTAGCCTCCGTTTCTTGTTCTTAGCTGACAGGAGTGGCACCCAGTGTGGTCTTCTGCTGCTATGGTATTCTACATACATTGGTTGTATCGAGTGGTTATTTGAATTACTGTTGCCTTTCTATCATCTCGAACCATTCCCCTCTGACCTCTGACATCAACAAGGCATTTTCATCCACACAACTGTCACTCACTGGATATTTTCTCTTTTTTGGACCATTCTCTGTAAACCCTAGAGATGGTTGTGCGTGAAAATCCCAGTAGATGAGCAGTTTTTGAAATACTCAGACCAGGTCGTCTGGCACCAACAATCATGCCATGTTCAGATTCTGATGCTCAGTTTGAACTTCAGCAAGTCGTCTTTAACACGTCTAGATGCCTAAATGCATTGAGTTCCTGCCATGTGATTGGCTGATTAGCAATTTATGTTACCAGGCAATTGAACAGGTGTACCTAATAAAGTGGCCAGTGAGCGTATACTGCTGATGAAAAAAGGTATTTAGCAGTTTATTTTAACTACATTAATAACTGCATTTCAATGTTGTGTGTACTGTGGGAGAACAGATATAGTGAATGCAGGGTCCTGGGTTTAGTAGCACTTTAAAACATTTTCCCAATGGGCCACATGAGAAACTGGAACTGTTGTAGAGGGCCGAACTTAATTCTGGTTAATATTGATTTCGACCCTCGGAAGGTCCATATATATATATATATATAGAGAACAAACACCTGGCCCTAGAAATAATAGATACAACTGTTCATGAAATAGGTCTCTTTTAGACAGGTAGTCAGGAGGTGGTAAAAACGGGTGGCAGAGACGAAGTTTTATAGCCCCCCACCCCCGTCCCCATCCACCCACTCAAACTGTAAAATAACAGCTGGATGGGCTTGGGCTGCAAAGTTTACTAAAGTAACACAGTTTGTCAAACTTGCCCAGTGAGTTCAGTAAGGGCCGCGTTGAAATTGCATGCAATTGCAGCGCAGTAGTATGGCATTATTGGATTAAATCAGGTGGCAAAGAGGCGATTTCACACCTCCTCACTGCTTGTTAAATGCCCTCTCAAAAGCACGGTGTACGGCCAAAGAAGGATGTGCCCAGATAGCAGAGTGGTGGGAGAGCATCAGGAGACATCAGGATGTCCCTCTGGAACCAAGCCTCCCCACTGTACCACTGAGCCTCTCAGGCTGTCCCTCTAGAACCAAGCCTCCCCACTGTACCACTCAGCCTCTCAGGCTGTCCCTCTAGAACCAAGCCTCGCCACTATACCACTCAGCCTCTCAGGCTGTCCCTCTAGAACCAAGCCTCCCCACTGTACCACTCAGCCTCTCAGGCTGTCCCTCTAGAACCAAGCCTCCCCACTGTACCACTCAGCCTCTCAGGCTGTCCCTCTAGAACCAAGCCTCCCCACTGTACCACTCAGCCTCTCAGGCTGTCCCTCTAGAACCAAGCCTCGCCACTATACCACTCAGCCTCTCAGGCTGTCCCTCTAGAACCAAGCCTCCCCACTGTACCACTCAGCCTCTCAGGCTGTCCCTCTAGAACCAAGCCTCGCCACTATACCACTCAGCCTCTCAGGCTGTCCCTCTAGAACCAAGCCTCCCCACTGTACCACTCAGCCTCTCAGGCTGTCCCTCTAGAACCAAGCCTCGCCACTATACCACTCAGCCTCTCAGGCTGTCCCTCTAGAACCAAGCCTCCCCACTGTACCACTCAGCCTCTCAGGCTGTCCCTCTATAACCAAGCCTCGCCACTATACCACTCAGCCTCTCAGGCTGTCCCTCTAGAACCAAGCCTCCCCACTGTACCACTCAGCCTCTCAGGCTGTCCCTCTAGAACCAAGCCTCCCCACTGTACCACTCAGCTTCTCAAGCTGTCTCCTTCCAGTTCTTGCAGCTCTCCACACAGCCATCGTCAGCATGTCTCTCTGAGCCTCTCTCAGTGAGTAAGCTGACAGGCTCAGAGAGGCATGCTGGCAATGGAGGCATTGAGGGACGGATATGTACAGGCAAAAAGCTGGATGTGGCCTTGGGGTTTGCCCAAGTCTGCCTGAAAATAAATATCAGGTTCCAGAGAACCCTTGTTAATATTTACTGTATCTACAGCTTATGGCATGTCAGCATGTAACAATAAGTTAAGTTAAAAGCATATTTAAATGAATCCCTAATGCAGTGTACTGGGTGTATTTGACACCTAGGGCTTCTTTATAAGACAAAAATATTTTTAGTGATAATTATGAAATAAAAATAATAATAATCCCAGCCAGAAACGTTATGCAGACTGTAAAAATTTTACCGTTCTCTCATATCAGTGGTTGTTGGAGAAACACCCACTTATGTTGGTGGTCAGTAGACATGGGCTTCCTTAGATTGGTGCGGGACTCTCTTATACCGATGGTCACAGGGAGAAGGGCCACCTTACAATGGTGATCAGTGAGGGAAGAGCTTCATTACTCTGGTGGTCAGTAGGAAAAATGGTCCTTACATTTGTGTTCAGTGGGAAGAGTGCCCCTACTTACAGATAACCTAAAAGATCATTAATGTCAGTGGTTACTTATCTGAGGGGCCCAAATTGCTCATTGTTCAGGGAATCCTTTAGGAGGAACCCTAGAATTACTTTGGTTTCTGCATAAATAGCAGAGCTGTGTAAGTCTGGGGACTGGATGGACAGAAACACACATTCTTTGGCAGGTAAAACAGCTCTCAGATACATATTTAATCTGTTAAGTCAGCTGTTTGCCTGGAATTCAGCTTTAAAAAACCCAGTCAGCCCTGCTTTATCTATCTAACTAAATATACCAAAACCCTTACTGGATTGCATTTAGTTTGGTAAAGCACTGTGTATGATAAACAACTGTCAGTTTGCTTTTTGTCATCACAGTGCTGCTGATCTTCTCCAACCTTTTTCTACCACCTCCTGTCAACGTGCACTGAGCCAGCTTTGGATGCACCTAATTTATTTGGGCCAACTTCTTGATAGTGACATCAGTGGACCATGCCTGCACAGTGTCGATCAGTCAGCTTGTTGTCTCTAGGGGGGTGCGTATGATAAGGAAATGATGCAGGTGCATATTTGGCAAACGGTTATCTCTCCAAAATAGGATGTGCCAAAACATGGACCTTCATGGCAGGGCCACCAAGCATTCTTTAAATGAAAGCATTTAAACCCAAACATTTATTATATTGCAGCTTACCAATGCTTAGAGGTGATAGCTGGATTAATTTTCTTTTTTAGGCTGTCTTTCTTCTAGTTTCATCTGGTGATCCAGCCAGCAAGCCTGTTGTTTTTCAAAAGCTCAAGCTCTCCAGCAGAATGTACTTACATGGATGAAACAAACCATTTAACACTTACAAAGGTGCTTACAATGGTCAGCTTTCATTTATTCATGTAAAACCTTTATCCCAAAAGGAAGAAAATTGATTATAAAGTGTGAGCTCACTAACAGGAGGTGTGTTACTGGCCAGATCACAGGTAAAAACAGAGAAGAAAAAGCCAAAGAAAGGAAAACTGATGCAGCCACCACATCTAATGATTAATAAGCTGCAATATAATACATTTTCGGGTTTGGGTTTAATACCACTCTAAAACTACAGATTTATAAATGTTGAAAGCAGCTTTTAAAATGACAGTAATATGTTACAGCCTGAGATTTTAGTTGGGCATGGATCTACTTCATATATCTGTCACCAATTCAGCCAATTGATCATTTAAAAAAAAGTATTCTGAGACACTTGTTCAAACCTTCTAATGAGCCTTAAGCTGGCCATAGATGGATCGAAATTCAGCCGGTTCAGCAGTAAGGGCTCGTTCACACTAGGCTGTTTTGCCAACGCTTGCCAAACGCCCCTATAGCGTTTGGCAAGCGTTGGTCCGGTGTTTGCGGAGCGTTTTTAACGCTCGGCAAACGCTCCGCAAACGCCGCATGCGCGGTTTAGCGGCGGTTGCTAGGCGTTTGCCGAGCGTTAATAACGCCCCACAAACGCCTATAATGCATTTGAGTGGTGTTACCACTCCGCAAACGCCCCGCAACCGCGTCGCAACAGCCGGGCGTTTGCGGAGCGGCACCATAGACGAGAATAGGAGGCTTCAAAGCCTCCTGACTCGACCAGAGGCGTCCGTTTTGCCGCGACGCGACGCAAACGCTCCTGTTAGAACAGCACCATGTGCTGTAATGTGCAGAGTTGGCAGAGGCATTTGGGAAGCGGTAAAAACGCTTCCCAAACGCCTCTCTGCCGCCTGCACACAAGGCTAGTGTGAACGTAGCCTAACAGGCCAAATTTTGAACCATGTACAGGTGCATTTCAATAAATTAGAATATCATCAAAAAGTTAATTTATTTCAGTAATTCAATTCAAAAAGTGAAACTCATATATTATATAGATTCATTATACACAGAGAGATATATTTCAAGCATTTTTTTCTTTTAATTTTGATAATTATGGCTTACAGTAAGTGAAAACACAAAGTTCAGTATCTCAGAAAATTAGAATATTACATAAGACCAGTAAACAAAAGGATGCAGAAATATTGGCTTACAGAGGGTATGTACAGCAGAGTATGCACTCAATACTTGGTTTGGGCTCGTTTTGCTTGAATTACTGCATCAATGCGGTGTGGAATGGAGGCCATCAGCCTGTGGCACTGCTGAGGTGTTATGGAAGCCCAGGTTGCTTTGATAGCGGCCTTCAATTTGTCTGCATTGTTGGGTCTGGTGTCTCTCATCTTCCTCTTGACAATACCCACAGATTCTCTATGGGGTTTACGCCAGGCGAGTTTGCTGGCCAAGCACAGTGATACGATGATCATTAAACCAGGTATTGGTACTATTGGCAATGTGGGCAGGTGCCAAGATCTGCTGGAAAATGAAATCAGCATTTCAATAAGGCTGGTAAGCAGAGAGAAGCATGAAGTGCTCTACAATTTCCTGGTAGAGGGCTGCGCTTACTTTGGACTTGATAACAAACACAGTGGACCAACACCAGCAGATGACATGGCTCCCCAAATCATCAATGACTGTGAAAACTTCACACTGGACCTCATGCAACTTGGATTATATGCCTCTCCACTCTTCCTCCAGACTCTGGGACCTTGATTTCCAAATGAAATACAAAATTTACTTTCATTCGAAAAGAGTACTTTGGACCACTGAGCAACAGTCCAGTCCTTATTCTCCTTAGCCCAGGTAAGACAAAGAATGCGACAGTTTTAGTCCATGTCCTGGATACTTCTGTATGTGGTGGCTCTTGAAGCACTGATACAAGCCGTAGTCCACTCCTTGTGAATCTCCCCCAAATTCATGAATGGCCTTTACTTCACAAACCTCTCAAAGTTGTGGTTATCCCTGTTGCTTGTACAACTTTTTTCTACCACACTTTTTCCTTCCACTCAACTTTCCTTTAATATGCTTGGATACAGCACTCTGTGAACAGCCAGCTTCTATAGCAATGACCTTTGGTGACTTACCCTCCTTGTGGAGGGTGTCAAAATCTTCCTGACAAGTGTCAAGTCAGCAGTCTTCCCCATGATTGTGTAACCTACTGAACCAGACTGAAAGACCATTTAAAGGCTCAGGAAACCTTTACATGTATTTTCAGTTAATTAGCTGATTAGAGTGTGACACCATGAGTATACAATATTGAACTTTTTCACAATATTCTAATTTTCTGAGATACTGAATTTGGGGTTTTCACTAACTGTAAGTCATAATCATCAAACTTAAAAGAAAGAAATGCTTGAAATATGTCATCCTGTGTGTAATGAATCTATATAATATGAGTTTAATTTTTTTAATTGAATTACTGAAATAAGTTAACTTTTTGATGATATTCTAATTTATTGAGATGCACCTGTATATGGTCAGGCTGGTTGTACTGAAGTTGATCTCTTGATTGACTTCAGTACAACCAGCCTGTTGTTTTGTTCATGACTGATTATTCCCCCATCAAGACAAACAGTGGTTGAAGGAAAGAAAATTGCATAATGTATGGCCTGCCTGAAGCCTGGTACACATGATGAGAATATCAGATGAATGATCTTCCGTTTTTTTTGCATGCTAGTCTTATATCGAAAACGAATAGGTTACTAGAGTTATGAAAATTCTCATAAGACAGAATACAACTTCCCATTATCATGTAATGTATTATATTGTATTATAATGTATTCTTTCATTTCCCAGTATGTGCGGTCTTGGTCACTCAATTTTTTTTATGGACGAATACTGTACTGATTAAACGAAAATCATTTGTTCTGTTATCCTCCGAGAAAAGATTTTCTTTCATTTCCCAGTATGCGCAGTCTTGGTCACTCAATTTTTTTATGGACGAATATTGTACTGATTAAACGAAAATTATTTGTTCTGTTATCCTCCGAGAAAAGATTTTGTGTTTGTCCCTTCGGATAATTTTGCATGAACTGTGGGGATTGGCTCTCGAAAGCTATGTACTATGAATCAGATTATCGCATGTACTAGGCTTTAGGCTGGCCATACACTATACAATTTTCTTTAAATTTTCTGTCCAATTTCCTTTACATTTACCTTCAACTATGCAGTGCAAGGGCCTACCTAATTGGATACAATTGAAAGTGTTGCTTAGATTTGACCTGATATTATATAGCTTTTGGTAAATCTAAAGCAATTTTCTAAAGAAAATTGTATAATGTATGACCAGCCTAACTCTAACTCACTAGGTTTTGGCTGCATAGAAGCCCAAGAGAAATTTCCAACACCTGATGAGGGCATTATAACTGTTCTCAGATGTAGACCAAAGGCTTGTTTATACTCACCTGCTTTTATGACCAACGAGCTGTGAATTAAATTGTTCCTTAACTTAGCATAATAGATAATTTGGGCCCAAACTGAACATTTATCGATTAAAAGCAGAACTGATAAATCTAAACTTCTCTTTCAAAATTTTACTTACTGTGCATTCGGCACAAAAAAGTTCTACATTGGTATCCTTTGTGTAATTCTGTTGCACAAATTACTTATTTTTGTGACATAATAAGGACGTGGGATAAAACGCTGCCATCTCCCTCTTTATAGCACAACATCAAGGTGCTGCTTTGTAGATCCTCTAAATCACTGAGCTTGCTGTCTCCAGTCCTCCCCATGGTGATAACAATTAGTTACTAGCAAATCAAAGGCCTCCACTATTTCTACAAAAAAGTATATTGGGTCCATAGTGACTGGAAGGGCTTGAGAAGTAAGTGTTTTATAAAAATGCTGAATTTGACTTAAACTGTGCCTAATATAAAATAACTATTTAAGTGAAATTGTTTATAGTTTTTCTAAAGTTGAATCTCTTTAGCAACATGATATCAAGGGACAGATGCACCAGATCATTTAAGTGCCAATTATATTTTTTTCAAGCTGGCTGCAAAGCATTCAGTGAGTGGGATACATATACTTGATCTGACCAAGGGCTGACATTGATGTCCTAGTTGAAAGGATACATAGCAAATTATATGCCCACTCTTATGTTCTGCAGCACTGGACATGTACAACGTGGGTAGTGATTGTGGCATTTGTAATGTGGGTGGTGTGTATGTTACAAAGTCAGTTTCCTGGAGGGTATTTCTTCCTTTGTTAATTGACATATGTAAGGGAGATCAGTTTGTGTTTGGTGTGGCCATGAAATTCTTTCAATTTGTGGGGTGCATGTATAACTGTATAGGAGGATTACAGGGTGGATTTAATGAACTGGTAAATGTTGGAAACTTTCAGAAAAATAGCCTCAGCTGTTAGTAGTGTACATGCTGTACTGATACCAGCAACACATTTTCATTTTACGACTACAATGTGGGATGCTGATCATACTCCATAGGGCTTTCTATCACATTTGTTATAATTCTGTAATATAGACTATGATTGATATACAGTCAGGTCCATAAATATTGGGACATCGACACAATTCTAACATTTTTGGCTCTGTACATCACCACAATGGATTTGAATTGAAACAAACAAGATGTGCTTTAACTGCAGACTGTCAGCTTTAATTTGAGGGTATTTACATCCAAATCAGGTGAACGGTGTAGGAATTACAACAGTTTGCATATGTGCCTCCCACTTGTTAAGGGACCAAAAGTAATGGGACAGAATAATAATCATAAATCAAACTTTCACTTTTTAATACTTGGTTGCAAATCCTTTGCAGTCAATTACAGCCTGAAGTCTGGAACGCATAGACATCACCAGACGCTGGGTTTCATCCCTGGTGATGCTCTGCCAGGCCTCTACTGCAACTGTCTTCAGTTCCTGCTTGTTCTTGGGGCATTTTCCCTTCAGTTTTGTCTTCAGCAAGTGAAATGCATGCTCAATCGGATTCAGGTCAGGTGACTGACTTGGCCATTGCATAACATTCCACTTCTTTCCCTTAAAAATCTCTTTGGTTGTTTTTGCAGTATGCTTTGGGTCATTGTCCATCTGCACTGTGAAGCGGCGTCCAATGAGTTCTGAAGCATTTGGCTGAATATGAGCAGATAATATTGCCGGAAACACTTCAGAATTCATCCTGCTGCTTTTGTCAGCAGTCACATCATCAATAAATACAAGAGAACCAGTTCCATTGGCAGCCATACATGCCCATGCCATGACACTACCACCACCATGCTTCACTGATGAGGTGGTATGCTTAGGATCATGAGCAGTTCCTTTCCTTCTCCATACTCTTCTCTTCCCATCACTCTGGTACAAGTTGATCTTGGTCTCATCTGTCCATAGGATGTTGTTCCAGAACTGTGAAGGCTTTTTTAGATGTCGTTTGGCAAACTCTAATCTGGCCTTCCTGTTTTTGAGGCTCACCAATGGTTTACATCTTGTGGTGAACCCTCTGTATTCACTCTGGTGAAGTCTTCTCTTGATTGTTGACTTTGACACACATAGACCTACCTCCTGGAGAGTGTTCTTGATCTGGCCAACTGTTGTGAAGGGTGTTTTCTTCACCAGGGAAAGAATTCTTCGGTCATCCACCAAAGTTGTTTTCCATGGTCTTCCGGGTCTTTTGGTGTTGCTGAGCTCACCGCTGCGTTCCTTCTTTTTAAGAATGTTCCAAACAGTTGTTTTGGCCATGCCTAATGTTTTTGCTATCTCTCTGATGGGTTTGTTTTGTTTTTTCAGCCTAATGATGGCTTGCTTCACTGATAGTGACAGCTCTTTGGATCTCATCTTGAGAGCTGACAGCAACAGATTCCAAATGCAAATAGCACACTTGAAATGAACTCTGGACCTTTTATCTGCTCATTGTAATTGGGATAATGAGGGAATAACACACACCTGGCCATGGAACAGCTGAGAAGCCAATTGTCCCATTACTTTTGGTCGCTTAAAAAGTGGGAGGCACATATGCAAACTGTTGTAATTCCTACACCGTTCACCTGATTTGGATGTAAATACCCTCAAATTAAAGCTGACAGTCTGCAGTTAAAGCACATCTTGTTTGTTTCATTTCAAATCCATTGTGGTGGTATATAGAGCCAAAAATGTTAGAATTGTGTCGATGTCCCAATATTTATGGACCTGACTGTATATATATATATATATATATATATATATATATATATATATATATACTGTATATATATATATATATATATATATATAACGTGTCACTTTATGTTGTTAGGGCTCGTTCAAAGTATCTCTCTCTAAATTATTATTATTATTATACAGTATTTATAAAGCGCCAATAGTTCGCTCAGCGCTGTACATTACAGAGGGGGACAGAACATGTGACAGAACAATACCAATACAATGAAAAACATGAGGGGATTGAGGGCCCTGCTCTTTCGAGCTAACAATCTAGGAGGGAGGGATAAATAAATGAAATGGTAATCTTACAGCCATGTTCACACTGTTGCGTTTGCTTTGCTTCAAAATTATACCACATGTTGCTTTCTTGGTGCTTCAACGCATCTTCAAAGCCTCCATAAAAGTCTATCACAAGGCTTTCTAACAGCACCTGGAGCATTTGAGGGGCATTTATTCAGAGTTAGCTTCACTTTGTTTTGGATGTATTGGAGGTATAAGATATCCCAGGATGCACTGGGAAACCAACAAGCAAACTGGAAAGCCATCATCAGTAGTCACTTCTGGTTCATGTGTATATATTCTGAAGTGTCTAATGCAGATGTCACATCTGGTGTGCAGTTGTGCAGTGTGGAGCAGCAGGAAGGTAAGTGGGGTCCAGAGACATCAGGGGTCTGATAGACCCCTGATGTCTCCCCTGCCCTTCATACCATCTAATCGAGCATAGATCGGCTTAATTTGATGTATCCCATGGCTGGCTGCACTAACCAGGAAGAGGTGCATCTGGAACCAGAAGTGACATTGTTCCATTGTTTGCATGTGAGATTGAGGCATGGATTTGCCTTGATGTCACAGTGCTCTCTCTCCTCTAGCCCATGGTTGTGTTCCTGGGCTCCAGTAAGAGTGGGAGAGCCTGGGAACCACGGGAGGAGGGTGGGCACTGCGCTGCCGGCTCTGTGAAAATGATCGGTAACTATGGGGCTGCCTCGTCACTTTCACTTTTAAGCGGGCAGACGGCTGAACAAAATCCGAAATCCGCACTGTAGCCATCCATACCGCAGCCATCAGCTTGCGATTAAAGGTACACACTTTGCACATACGAGGTACGTCAAAGGAGCTAAACTGGTTCAACTTATTGTGTGAATATTCTCAACTTCCCTAGTAAAACGACCCAATTGTATTTATTATGCACTATTTTTACTGTATCTAAATCCCTTCACCAGTATTTTTCAGCAGGTTTAGTCAGCCTCAGCACTCCAGATGTGGTGAAACTACAAATCCCATCATGCCTCTGTTTCTAATAGACATGCGTGTGCTTGTCAGACTTGACAAGCCAGAATTATTCTCAGTCATAATGGATTTAGATGTTTTTTTCCCCAGAGCTGTATTGGACACTTTGTATTGCTGTATTTACTTCAGAAATCTTTCTTACTTTCTTGCTACACATTTGTGTCAATATGCTTTACCTTTAGGCCTGGTTCACACCATTTGTGCAGACAAAATGATGGAAAAAAAAACGTGCAGATTTCACATACAGAGGCACGAGGTTATATCAGTTTTTATGATCATTTTAGTGAGTTCTTATGCACGTTGATGTTAGTTTTTTCATGCACATCTTTTTTATGCACAGACTGAAATCACATTTTGTGTCATGGTTCCCGCTTTCCATTTGTAGAGAGAGAAGAGAACAGTGGACAGTTTATTGCTAGTGTTATTGCAGAGCCTCCCTTTAGATTATAGTCCCCATCAAAGCCCCTCTTTACATCCGAGCTCCAATCAGAGCCTCCCTTTACATTGTAGTCCCCATCAGAGTATCCATTTATTGTACATCAGAGTGCCCATCAGAGTCTCTATTTACATTATAGTACCCATCGGAGTCTCCTTTTACATTAGAGTGCCTATCAGAGTCTCCCTTTGTATCTTAACTCCCATCGGAGTTCTCTGTACATTACAGTCCACATTACATCCTAGTCCCCATTATAGCCCTTCCATCAGTGACCCCACATCAGCGTTCCCCTCATCAGTGGCCCCCTCAAAAGAGACCCCTGATCAAGATTAGATTCACATTCGTGTGGGTGGGGAATGCATGCATAATTGCAAGCATTCCCCACCCACAGGCAAAAGGTGCTGCTCTTTAGCAGAGGTTTTGGGGTGCCATTAATTCTAAATTAATTACCCCCATGCATTGGAAAATGCAGCTCATTTTCATGTGCACAAAACTGCATGGTGGCGCAGCATCATGAAATTCTGTGTGGCCGCATTAAGGGTCAAGGACATTTTCCATGTGTTTCTTGCAGCTACAGTGGCCCATTCAAATGAATGGGCTGCTGTGCCATTGCTAATGTGGCAAGTAGGATCTGAAAAAGTGTGAACCTAGCAATGTCCACTTTCATTAGAGCCATTCATCAGTGTCTCTGTAATCAGAGCCCCCCACACAGTGCCCCCTCATCAGAGCTCCCCATCATCAATGCCGTCCCTCACCACCGCTCCCCACCTCAGTTTCTCCTAATAAGAGATTCCTGGCAGCAGTGTTTCCCTCCTTGCAGCTCCTCCATCAGTGCCCCCTCATTGCAGCTCCCCCATCAGTGCCCCCTCATTGCAACTCCCCCATCAGTGTCCCCCTCATTGCAACTCATCCATCAGCGTCCTCCTCATTTCAGCGTCCCCATCAGTATGCTCCACAATGTAGGTCCCCCATCAGTGTACCCCTCACTGTATCTCCTACATCAGTGTCCCCCTCTTTGCAGCACCTCTATAAGTTTCTCCCTCATTGCATCAGTGTACCCCTCATTGTAGCTTCCCCATCAGTGTCCCCCACATTGCAGCTCCCACCATCGGTGTCTCCACATTGTAACCCCCCCATCAGTGTCCCCCACATTTCAGCTCCCCCATTAGTGTCCCCCCTATTAGAGGTCCTTCCATCAGTGTCCCCCTCAATGCAGCTCCCCCGTCAGTGTCCCCCACATTGCAGCTCCCACTTATTGTAACTCCCCCATCAGTGTCCCCTCATTATAGGTCCCTCCATCAGTGTCCCCCTCATTAGAGGTCCCTCCATCAGTGTCTCCCACATTGGATTCCTTTAGTCCGCCCTTAACAAGGACTGGATGGGAGCTGAGAGTCAGTGGGCGGGACTAAGTGTGTGGCACTCAGTGACAGTGTTTTTTTATGCAGTACTGTCAGTTTCCTTAAATTCAGGTGAGAATCTGTGGGGAAAATTGCACACATGCTGCATAATCCCGCACAGCTCTGAACATCACACCTGCGTATTGGTGTAAAGACACATAACAAGCAATTGTTTTCTGTGTATCTTGCAGAGACCTGCATTTTTCTAGTGTAAAAAAAGCAGGTCTCTGCATGTGGTGTGAACGAGTTCCTAGAGTTTACCTTTTAACTGTTGGAAACTGAAATTTTAATCTGACGGTGGCTCTGAACAACACATACAGTTCCTATTTAACATGACCCTGTCATGAGAGACATACAGAGGCCTGGCCTTGGTCACAGATCTGGAACAAGAATTCTGTAAATGAGTGCCAGAAAAGTGTCAAAATATGTTATCTCTATGGTTGTTGCGTGTCTATCACTCAGGAAGCATTAAAGACAATGCATCAACTTGACAGCCAGGAAACAAAAATGTCATTTTCAGAATGAATGATCAGCAGTGGCAGCATCCATGAATGTCTTATGGTAGTTTTCTTTGGTACAAGTTGTCTTTTAAAGGATAAGTCCACCTTTCTTAACATGTTACAAACGAACCCCCCCCCCCCCCCATTCCCCATTCCTGTTGTTACAGCCAGCAGAAGATGTTCTCCCCCATGCTAGCTACGGTATCACATTTTTTAAAAATGCGGTTCTGCAGGACTCCGCCCATCCATCTGTCCTCATCACTCATTCACAGTATTTTGTGAATGGGAAAACTTCAAGGCCCGGCAGCCTTCTCGCTGTGGTAGTTCATTGAGCCTTCCGGTCAGTAAGTATCTGCTTGCCAATAAGGGATGTACAAGCAAGCAGATACAGTGACAGGTCGCTGGCGCAATGCTTTACAGTCTCCAGAAACAAGAAGTAATAAATGCACATGTTTTACCTGCATTTATTATATTTTGTTAAAAGGTGAGCTTATTTTTTAAGACGTGCCCCTGCCCTCCTCAGTGCAGCTTGTTTGGTCCAATATTTACTCTGAGATATTGCATCCAGGGAGAGAAGGAGCATGTAAGGGGATTAGAATCAGACAAAAAGCTCACTCATGTGATGGTGGAGGTGAGCAGTAATAACTATACTCAGCAACTTCCTGGGAGTATTCCAGTCAGGCTTCAAAAGTATGAAAATGGCCTTCACCTATAGCAAGGGCATTATTCAAATTTAGTCAGAGCTGCATAGTTTGTTTTTATATACAAACACCCCTTGCTTGCAAAGGCAGTTTTGTTGCAAAGGTGGACTAACTAAATTGATAGGTTTAGTTCCACTTTACAGCAGGTGCTAGGGGGAGCCCAAAAGAGGACCAATGTGTTGTCTGCCATGAAGGCCATCTTGGGAGAGCTCGTGTCTAATTGGACATGGAATTCTCCTGAGATTTCAGTAGCCATCTTGAACACAGGGAGGCTATATACAACCC
Source organism: Staurois parvus (assembly GCF_062004578.1). Lineage (NCBI taxonomy): Eukaryota > Metazoa > Chordata > Amphibia > Anura > Ranidae > Staurois > Staurois parvus. Next base: position 239,156 of record NW_028317909.1, read on the forward strand.
CTGCTGTGTCCCAGAGGAGCATTGATGCAGGTAAGTGTGAAGGTAGTCAGAGCACCCCACTTGTTAGGGACTGATAGAACAGATAGGCCTCACCTCTCTGTCACAATAGATCTAAGCCCTAAACTTGGGAAATTCCTTGGAGGGTGTGGAAAACTGTTTCTGCACATCAGATCACTGACTAGCTGCTGAAGGGATTACCATAACAAGGGGAATCAGTCTGTCCGGAAGCTTAGAGAAGCACACCTCACACAACCACCTGTATGCAAGCCCTGCACCTATGCTACACATTGTGGTGTTCATTATACATGCCATATTATTTTTCAGGAGAGAATTTAGAAAAGAATAGTGTGCTATAACTACTGATTATTTTATAAAAAAAAAAAAAGGCTTAAAGCAGAGCTCCACCCAAAAGGGGACGTTCTGCTTTTGCCTTTTTTCCCTGCTCCCCATTAAGGATTGGCACCTTTGGGAAGCGGGGGGGTGCCCAAATTTGACATGTACTCACTGCCACATCCATGGAAGTTGGCTTACCCCCTTCCCTCCCTGTAGTCTTCTGGGACACGTGACAGGTCCCAGAAGACTACAGGGACATTCACAAAGCGCAGCGCTTCTCGCACATGTGCAGTGGGCAACCGGCTGTGAAGCCGTAAGCTGTCACAGCCGGGTGCCCACACTGCACACTGAAGATGCCGGCGCCAGGGAGACAAGACGGCCGGTGAAACCAGTGGTGGTGAGGACATCGCTGGACTGAGCGACAGGTAAGTGTCTGTATTTTAAGAGTCAGTAGCTACAGTTTTTGTAGCTGCTGACGTTTGTTTTTTTTTTCAGGTGGAACTCAGCTTTAAAGTGTTACTAAACCCAAAAACAAAAATGTACCATATTGCAGCATACCAATTCTTAGATGGTGGTTACATTTATTTTCTTTTTTAGTCTTTTTCTCCTTTATTTTCATCTGTTCATCATTTCAGTAAGTTATTTTTCAACAGATCAAGCTATCCAGCAAAAGTGGCAGTAGGAAGGTTGAGACAAACAATTTAACACTGACAAAGGTTCTTAAAATGGTCAACTTTTATTCATTTACGCAAAAGTTTTTTCTAAAAAAAGATAAAAAAAAGCTGTTGCTGTTACTGTTTAAAAAGTGTTAACAGGCATTCAGGCTTTAATTTGCCAGCCAGTTCCATCTAAGTCTGCTATCCAGCTAACCCTACCCTTCTAGTTATCCAACACTACCGTCTTCCCAGATTGACATTGATGCTGTACAAATGTTTATACCCTGCAATTCCATCCAGTGGAGACACTTGAAGATCAGAAGTGTGGTACTAGCCAAATCACCAGGACTGATGAGATGCAAAACATAAAATGGTGTAGTCAGCAGGATGTTGAACAACCCTCAATTTCAGTAGGTGCGGGCAGAGGTACATCTGTAGTACCATTGGGAAGGGTCCAAGTATTAACAACAAAATGTAATGGTATGATTATCCCCCTTGGATATTAGGCATAATGGCTGGAAAGCTCTGCATGCCTGTTCCAAGTATTATTTCTCTGGAGGACGAGGCCAATTGGGCTGTGTTAGTTTTTCCTGAAGGAGAGAGAACCCCCTTGAATGCGATAGCAGCCCTCTTAGAAAGTCTTTATGCCGAGAATACTTTTTTCATAAGAAATTCTCTATGAGGAGTAAGGATGAGGAAGAGACTGTTCTCAATATGAAGTGGCCATCCAGGTGTTGTTGAACTGCCCACAGGTTAAAGATAGGTTTACTTCACAGGTCATACATGATCAGTTTATTTCTGCAAACCAAGCAGGGCCTCTGAAGCAGGTTCTGAAGGATCCGGTAAGAGCTGATGGCGCTGTGAAATATGCTGCTATTTTACAGGAAGATATAGAACAGAAAGAGGTAGAGGCTTGGGTGGCCATACAAGTTTTTGACCAAACTATTTAGTGGCAGAGGTTCTAGTTGTAAAAGGCATAAATGTCCTGTGGGAACTGAATTTAGCATGACTGCTGCAGAAGTGGTGAAACGCTCAAGAATTAGCAAAAAATAAACAGTCCCAGCCTTGTCAACACTTACTAGGTGCATTGGATACAGAACACTTGCCAAACTGAAACATTTGGGTTGATATGTTATTTCTCCCACCATGGATTAACCTTACCTCTCAAGCAGGAGATTTTGTGCCTTTTTCTGATGGGGGCAAGAAAGAAGCAGTGAGGGGCCACTGTATGGCTGAACCAAGGCACAACCTTGAAGTAAAGGATGGAGTGGTTGGTAGCCAGAACTTTGTCTATTGTCCAACAATTGAAAGTTTAGATTCATTTCACAATGTCTGGAGTCCACTCCTATTAGGCTACCCCCTCATAGGGCGTGGCCTACTCGATGTGGACGTTAGAGAGCCTTGCTGTTCTGTGCTGTATGGGATATCCCTGGTGAGCGGTAACTGTATCTCACCTTTTTTTGAGATTGAAGCTGGTGTCTGTTGGACACCTTGTTTGTGAGTTTCCTTATACCTTTTTTATTAAAGAGATAAATGAAAAAAACGTATTGCACCATTATGTTCTCTTTTTTGTCCCTGAGTGTACTGCATGCTCTCATGGAGGTATGAGAAAGAGTGGAGAAGTTCATCATAAGAGCTTGGGCTGCAAAGTTGTTTGTCTGTGATTATTATTATCTGGAAGTGTCTGAAACATCACCATATCTATTTGGACATCCGGTTCATTGCTCCCAGAGCACAAACGCTGTTGCTGGTTTATAATCTGACCAGCCATTAGCTCTGGTGAGTTCATTTAATCTCCTTTGGTGGTGGATTTTTCACAATTGGTTCAAGTCACTGAAGATATATACAGTTGCAAGAAAAAGTATGTGAACCCCTTGGGATTACGTGGAGTTTTGCATGAATTGGGCATAAAATGTGCTCTGAACGTCATCTAAGTCACAACAATAGAAGAACACAGTCTGCTGAACATAATACTACACAAACATTAGATGTTGCCATGGTTTAATTGCACATAACATGTAAACATTCATAGTGCAGGGAGGAAAAAGTATGTGAACCTTTGGACTTAATAACTGGTTGACTGTCCTTTGGCAGCAATAACCTCAACCAAACGTTTCCTGTAGTTGCAGATCAGGCCTGCACAATGATCTGGAGTAAGTTTGGACCACTCCTCTTCACAAAACTGTTTCAGTATAGCAATACTCTTGGGATGTCTGGTGTGAATCGCTCTCTTAAGGTCATGCCACAGCATTTCAATCGGGTTGAGGTCAGGACTCTGGCTGGGCCACTCCAGAAGACGTATTCTGTGCTGTTACAGCCATTGTTTTGTTGAATTACTTGTATGCTTTGGGTCATTGCCCTGTTGCATCACCCATCCTCTGCGGAGCTTCAGTTGGCGGACAGATGTTCGTACGTTTTCCTGCAAAATGTCTTGATAAACTCTGGAATTCATTTTCCCATCAATGAAAACAATCCGTTCAGGCCCTGAGGCAGCAAAGCAGTCCCAAACCATGATGCTCCCTCCGCCATGTTTTACAGTGGGGATGAGGTTTTGATGTTGGTGTTCTGCGCCTTTTTTTCTCCACACATAGTGTTGTGTGTTCTTCCCAAACAACTCAATCTTGGTTTCATCTGTCCACAGTATATTTTGCCAGTAGTGCTGTGGAACATCCAGGTGCTCTTTTGCAAACTTCAAACGTGCTGCAATATTCTTTTTGGACAGCAATGGCTTCCTCAGTGGTGTCCTCCCATGTACTCCATTCTTGTTTAATGTTTTCCTTATTGTAGATGCGTCAACAAAAATGTTAGCATGTGCCAGAGATTTCTGTAGGTCTTTAGCTGACACTCTGGAATTCTTCTTTACCTCATGCAGCATTCTGCGCTGTGCTCTTGCAGTCATTTTTACAGGACGACCACGCCTAGGGAGAGTAGCAACAGTGCTAAACTTTCTCCATTTGTAGACAGTCTGTCTTACCGTGGACACATGAACATCCAGGCTTTTGGAGATACTTTTGTAACCCTTTCCAGCTTCATGCAAGTCAACAATTCTTGATGGTAGGTCTTCTGAGAGCTCTTTTCTGCGAGGCATGGTCCACATCAGACAGTGCTTCTTGAAACCAGTAAACCCAAAACAGGTGTGTGTGTTTTTAAGGGCAGGACAGCTGTCAGCAACACATCCAATATCATCACACTGATTGGAGTCAAGTTTGGCTCACTCCTGGCTCCAATTAGCTCTGGGAGAAGTCATTAAGCTAGGGCCTCACATACTTTTTCCTCCCTGCACTGTGAATGTTTACATGTTATGTGCAATTAAACCATGGCAACATCTAATGTTTGTGTACTATTATGTTCAGCAGACTGTGTTCTTCTATTGTTGTGACTTAGATGACGTTCAGAGCACATTTTATGCCCAATTCATGCAAAAATCCACATAATCCCAAGGGGTTCACATACTTTTTCTTGCAACTGTATATATATATTTTTTTGGACACTAATTTATGTTTGGACACTATAATTATTTATTTAAAACACTAAATGTTTTTTGGATGATGATATACACCTTTGTATAAGTTTGTTACTAGCGCATACCTTTTAATTAGGATTACCCCCTCATCTTGTTCTTCTGCATGTTTATTCAGTGCCCAAAGTGTGTTTTGCACCATCCTGCCCCGAGATAGAAATTGTGCATACTTCCTGACTAACTACCATTCAAGTCTTGGATGACCCAAAATTCCTGCAGCTGTAGCTTCCTGTGGAACCCCAAAAAACATACACTGCTGCAACAACTGGTTTTAAAGCATGTACTTGTATTCATCCAACTTGAGGTCTATGACAGCATATTCATTCTCAACTATCCCATTCATATTGGTGAAGCTGCTCCCATCATGCAGAGGCAACAGGACAATTCTCTGGCTCTCTGCTAAGAAGTCAATAACTTACTGCTGAAAATATTGCAGGGATGTGTGATTCTGGAGAGTAGAAATATCTGGGCTGCACCCATAAAGTTAATCAGAAAGAAAGTTGTCAGTTGATGGTTCTGTGTGGATTACAGGAAATTGAATACATGCACCCATTGTATCACATATCCTGCACCTTGGGTGAAAGAATCTTTGATGGCCTTAGCACAGGCCTGTTAATAGATTATTGACAAGTTTTTGTCAAAGAAGATTGTGAAAAGGTTGCTTTTATTCCACCTTTAGAAACTGAACTTTGATTCTGTCATTATATACCTGGACAATGTTATTAATACTTACCGACATATAGCACTTACATCATTTAGATCAGGTTTTTACTAGTTCAGGCTCAATCTCAAAGCAAACAAATGTCAATTAATGCGGAATCGGATCCACTATCTGGGGCACGTAGTCAAAGCTGAGAGGGGTATCCACCAGGGGCGGACTGACCATTTGGAAACTCGGGCACTGCCCGAGGGCCTGGGGTCAGTAGCGGGCCCCATGAGATGCCCCTGGTACCTTTTTCATAGGCTTTTTTGAGTTTGGGCAAGGACACGGGCCCCATGATCCCCTATTGCCCGGGGGCCCCATGAGTTGTCAGTCCGCCCCTGATATCCACTGATCCTTCCAAGACTCTTATTTGCCATTAGTGGAGTATTGTTGGTAGTTTATTCTGGGCTTTGCTCAGATAGCCAACCCCCTCACTGAACTGCTATTGTGACATGCATCTGAAAGAAGAGACTTCACCCTCTATTGTTGCTAACTGGCAATCAGGTCAAGCAAATGTGTTTGGAACTCTTAAGGAGGAGCTAACTACTGCCCCTATCTCAGTGTATGCTGATTACAGAAGACCTTTCTGAGTGTACACTGACACCAGTTTGCAGGGCCTAGGAGCTGTGCTTACTCAGGAAAAGTATGAAAATTAAAGAGTTATCACTTATGACAGTTGGAGCCTATTTCCCACTGAGCGCAACCCACTACAGCTCTTTCAGACTGAAGGTATTAACTGTAGTATGGGCTTTAACCAACAAATTTACTGAGCTTCTGCTTGGCAAACAAGTGGAGATCTACACATGTAACAACCCCCTTGCTTACCTAGAAGCACTACTAGGTTACATACTGTATATATTTTTGGATCCCATGTGCATTATTTTACATTTTTTAATATTAAACTTCATCTACCATTTAGCTGCCCACCCCTCTATTTTAACTTGGTCTTCTTCTCATGACTATAATCTACTCAGAAAATATGCCATTAATCACCACCCTCTGGACTTCCTCCTGCAACCAGTTTTCTCTCGAAGTACATATGGTCTTATCAATGCTAAAAGACCTTAATTTGTAAAGTAAGCATTTATGGGGTACTGTATCAAATGCCTTAGCAAAATTTAGATACACTACATCCACAGACTTTCCTCTATCCAAATTCCAGCTTACCTCCTCATAGAATGCTAAAAGGTTGGTTTGGCAAGAACAGACTTTCATAAATCCATGTTGGTTACTACTAATGATACTATTCTCATTAGCAAATTCTTGGATATGATTCCTTATCATTCTATCTAATAGTTTACATACTATTGATGGGTGGCTCGGCAGGCTTACTTTACCTATGTTATTAACTATAAACCTGGAAAGTAGTGAAGAGGCACTCCCCTGATGTCCTTAAGAACCACCACAATTGAATGTTCGCCAGCTTTTGGAGAATAGGAAGCTGCTCCTTTTCATGTACAGAGTTGTCCACCATGTCATGCAAACCAAAATAATCACTTCCAGCAAGCTTCACCTAGATACTTTTAAAGAATGGTATTGAGTTGCAAAAATGAGACCCTGATTTATACCAGATTCCAGGTACTGTGAACAACTTCAGCTCTCACTGACTGTTCATATGCTACTCTGGCAGTGGGAATATTTTGAGTTTCACAATGGACTTTTGCATATGAGACTCCCTACTGAGCAGCAGGACATTTGTCAACTAGTGATTCTTCAGTTAGCTGCATCAGTAGTCTTCCTGATCTTGCTCTACATCGGCGGACATTTTAGTGCTGATCATACCAATGCTTTCATCTGGAGGTTTTTCTGTTGCCCCTGACTGTCTGGCTGGATGGTCGAAGCCTGCCAGGAGTGTCAGAATTGTGCTGTCCACAAAGGAAAAATGGAGCATGCCACTTCTCTTTTTATTGTTCCTGGAGAACTATTAAAACCACTTACAATGGACATCCTCGCCAAGGCAGAGTCCTCTTCTGGACATCAATATGTTCTATGGTGCCAACTCAAGATGAGACAGCTGTCACTACAGCCAGTCTTTTGTAGACTCCTGTAGTACAATCCTACAGGTGCCCTAAACAAATTTTGTAGGAGCATGTGCTGTGCCCAATTTTGAGTCTCAGGTGTTCTCTTTACTGTGTCATCTTAGTAGTATACACAAATCACCAACAATCCTGTATCATCCACAAGGTAAGAGGGTATGATGACATTTCAACTGAACTTTATTGAGCCAGTCCTTAGAAAAGATGCACCAAGGATGTTGGCTACAATATGTACAATATATTGTATGGATCTATAACCAGTCAATAGAGCCACGGGCTCTATACGCGTTTCATAATTTTGACTGATATGGTTGAATGCACATGGATTTACTACTGGAAATACTTAAACCTAGATTTTTTTTACTGTGCCTCTTGCCACTCCCCATTACCTCATACCCATGAGCCATGGACACTGCTATAGTTTATAACTGACTACGGCCAAGTGACAGGTGCTAGAGCAACATCAAGACCTAGCAGAAAAAGCCCTGGTCAAACTTTTGCCATTGTGGCCCAGAGACAGGCCTAGTGCACAAATCCAAACATGCTCTTGGCAGTAAGTATAATGAAAGTGGAAGTCAGGGCCGTTCCAAGTTGAACACCAATCTATTCCAGGACAACCCATGAATGAAGTCTGTGATAAACGACCTGACTCTACAAGCATCTGCATTGAAATCTACTTCAGCCTTTTGTTTTCACTATGGACTCTTTGCTGTCTCCAACAGATGGTAGGATTGCCCTCAGTGGTTCCAGTAGAGGTTCCGACTCGGTTGTGGAGACCCCAACTGCTTCCAACTTCTTCTACTGAGGGAGATCAACCAGAAGTCGTCTGGTGGTGGCTTCTTCTTCTGAAGATTTTCAGCTAATGGACAATGGAACAGATGAATCTTGTTTTCCTAAGCACACCACCAGAGGACTGATTCCTGCTAAGTAATCTGAATATGTGTTATAATCTGTTCTATATTTGTTGTTAATAATTGCCTTATTTAATAGTTTTCCCTGCCTTATCTGTTTATGTGATGTAATGCTAAGGACTGCATTCCTAAAGCAAGGAGGAAACAGGAGCATCGTTGTTGCTCTGTGTGACTTGTGGTGAAAGGAGTGAGGAAGGGATCTGGTGATCACTAAATCGCTTCCTCAGTGTGTTAGAGTAATAAAAAAGGGAATCATATGACTATAATTTACTACTGACTCTAGAGTGAGCCCAGCATAGAACCAATGTGTCCCCTGCTATAGTGCAATATTGGGACATGGCTTTCTCCTGAGATTTTGGAAACCATCTTGGACACAAAGAGACTATACTGAATATAACTCCTGCTAAATTGCAGAGGGCTCTTTGATGCAGGGTGGTAGAAATTCTGTATATAGCCCTACAGAACAGAGAGTGCACAGTCCACATGTGATTTTCTGTTTGCTTCACTGCATACAGGAAACATTATTCAGAGAAAGACATAGAGTTTACCATTGATGCAGCTACAAACCTATAAACACTGCCATCTACTAGTTGAATAATATATCTCTACTGAATACTGATGTAGTTGTTGCACAAAATACATGAACATTGTATTCCAACACCCCCACTCAACAACTACTCCTTATATTAGTCCCATTTCAGATCTCACTTCTGATCCACTTTTGTTTTTCATGGGTTAGAAGTCTTTGCATCTCATCCCATGAATCTGGCTCTGGTTTTAATGCTACGCAAGCAACGTAGGTGTCAGGGATCCCCTCGATCCCCGCCGCGATTTAAATATCCCGCCCTGCGCTGCCATTGGTGCCCAGCGGGCGGCCGTGGCTTCTACTGCGCATGCGCGAACTCGAACGCCGCGGCCGGCCCGGACCTAATGCTCGAGTCCCTGCACAGGGCGGCACACTGCGCCTGCGCCGGGACCATCGCAGCGGGGATCGAGGGGATCCCTGACAGTAGGATAGACGTTTGGCTGGGCTGCCTTTATTGCTTCTAGTGGATTTCCTGATTGAAACCTCTTGTAGCCTGGTTTCCTCTTTTACAATATTTGGATTATTTGGATTGTTTGCTTAAATTTCTATTTCTGTGTCACTTTGTTGCTTATCTTCATGTGATACTGATATGGAATCTCCCCGTGTACCTAATAAGTGCTCAAAAGGATTCCAATCCTCTCTTATTCTTAAAGGCTTTGGAAGCTTTCCTATAAAGTGTTTCAATTGAAAATAACGCCACTCATCCATTCTCGTAAAAACTTCTCCTTTTTTTTCCAATTCCTCAAGTGATCCTTTTCCTCCCCCACCATTATATCCCTTAATTGTGCATCTTCCTTCTTAATCCACTTCCCTGTGATACCTTCTTTACCCGGGGGGAAAAACTCTGTGGACTTTAAGGGCAATAACAATGGATTAAATTCCTATCCCATCTGTTTGTGTAAAACATCCCAAACTCTTAAAACATTAAATGTGAACAAACTTCACATACTTCAACTTCACTTCACTACTGTCTGCTAATCCTCTGTATTGTGGAGGTAACCATACAATTCCACTTAATTTAGTATTACTTAGTATATTTTCTATTTTAACCCAGCTTTTCCCCTCTGCATTATATGTCCAGTCAAAAATTTTTGCCATTATTATCGAGTCATAATATCTTTTTAAATCTGGGACTCCCAATCCTCCTTTCTCTTTATTTCTACATAAAATTTCCTGGCTTATTCTCGTTTTTTTATTCCTCCAAATAAATCTTATTAACATTTTTATAATTGATCTAAAGTATACTTCTGGTAGTTTAATTGGTATCATTTGAAATTTATATAATATTTTTGGAACAATCACCATTTTTATAAAATTTATACGACCTATCCATGAAGGGGTTCCCCCTTTTAATTTCCTTAGTTCATCCCTGATCTCATTTAACAATGGGATATAATTCAATTTATACAAGTTCTTGGAGGATACAGTTAATTTTATTTCTAGATATTTCAATTATTTTTCTCTCCAAACAAAGGTAAGTTCCTCCTGTAGCCTATTTTCTCTCTATTTGGAAGATTTATGTTTAAAGTTTCTGTTTTTGTTGGGTTAATTTTTAAATTTGACATCTCCCCATATTCTTTCAGTGATTTCATTACATTTGGCAATGTTATCCTTGGGTTTCCCACATAGAACAGCATGTCATTTGCATAAGCTGCCACCTTATGCTCCATATCTCCTATCCAAATTCCTTTTATATCTATATTATTCCTTATTGTAGCCAAAAGAGATTCCAATGATAAAACATATAGCAATGGAGACAAAAGGCATCCCTGTCTAGTTCCGTTCTGCATCCCAAAATACTCTGACAATTCCCCATTAACCATGATTGCTTCAGAGGGTTGACTATATAATTTCCTTATCCACTCTCTCATTATAGGTCCCATCCCCAATACTTCCACTGTATCCAACATATATCCCCAATCTACTCTATCAAATGCCTTTTCAGCATCGATAGAGAGTACCACCGCAGGGATTTTTCCTTTCCTATTTGTTTGTATGAGAAACAGAGATCTCAGTCCGTTATCTCTACCCTCTCTCCCTGGGACAAAGCCTACTTGGTCTATGTATATCCATTCCGACATTAGGTCTTTCAACCTGTATGCCAGAACTTTTGCATATAGTTTGGTATCTGTGTTTAATAAGGAAATCGGTCTGTAACTTGAACAGTGAGTATCATCTTTACTTTCCTTATGTATGAGAACTACATGGGCTTGTAGGGATTCCCTCCTCATTTCCATCTCTCCTCCCAATGCATTCATATATATCCTCAGTCCTGTGTATCCATCAGGTACTGGTCTTTTCCCAGCTATAGTGCTCTTTAATGCTAAGTGTATTTCCTCCTGCGTTATTGCTGATTCTAGGGATTTTAATTGCTCCTCACTTAATTTTAGTAATCCTGCCTTTTTTAAGTATGTCTGTCTTTTTTCTATTTTTCCTACTTCATGTTTACTTATGGAGCTGTGGGGGATAATATATAGCTTATTATAATATTCTTTAAACACTTTAGCTATACCTTTAGTTGAATACATTAAATCTCCTTTGTGGTCTCTTATTTTCTCTATATAGTTCCTAGATTTTTTTTTCTCTGAGCCCTCATTAAATACTTTCCTGGCCTATCTCCCCATCTGTATCTCTCACTTATCATTTTATTGAACACTCTTCTCTTATCTTCTTCCAGAAATTTATTTAACTCTTCTCTTTTATTTATTACCCTCTGCATAATCTCTTTTGTTACTTTATGTTTATGTATCTGCTCTAACTCACAGAGTTCACTAAGAAGCGTGTTTATTTTTTCTCTTCTTTCCCTCTTCTTTTTTGCTCCAATAGCTATCAGGATTCCTCTAATATAGGCCTCCCACACTGTTGCTACGGACACTTCCCCAGAATCATTTTCCTCAAAAAATTGCTCTATTTCTTTTTTAATTCTTTGATCTACCTCTGAATCCTTAACCTCCATAATTTCCCCCTGATCTGCTCATTTCCCCATCATAATTGCATTGTGACAGAGGCATGGTCCGATATTGACATCACTTCTATTTTTACTATGACCAGAGACTCGATAAGTCGACGGTCCAGCAATATATAATCCAGTCTTGAATACATCTCATGTGCATGAGAATAAAACGTATAGTCTCTGTCCTTCATGTGCTTAATTCTCCATATATCTACAAGTTGACATTGGTATATCATTTTTTTCAAGGATTTCAGAGACCTACTACCATCTCTCTGGACAGGGGACGTCATATCCATCTGGGGATCCATGCAGAGATTGAAATCACCTGCCACAATTAAATTGCCTTTTTTGAAATCCATTAACTTTCTCAGAGTGTTTTTTAGGAATACCTCCGGTTTCTTATTCAGGCAATAAATATTTGCTAATGTACAGTCTATTTCCTGTAATTTTCCCTTCAGAAACAGAAATCTCCCTTTCGGATCTACCAATCTGTCTTCCAAATATCTGGAATTTAATTTCACGTTTGATTCTTGCACCAAATGTGTCTCCTGTAAAAAACCACTGAAGAAAATCTATGTTGAATTTCTTTAAAAATCCCAAATTTCTTCCCAGGGCTATTTAACCCTTTAACATTATAAGTCATAAAGTTAATCTCTTCCATTCTTCTCCTCTCCACACCTATATCTTGCCCATCTTTTCTCTCTTCCTCTTTCTTCCACATCTTCCCCTTTGATCTCTAGGATTTCTCCAGACTGATGTTTCTCCCACTATTTTGCAGAGTCTTAAACTACCTATCCCCACCCCATACCCTCCTCCCAACCATCCACCCACCCTCCCTCCTCCACCCTTCCTCCCTCCTACTCCACTCCCTCCCCTCCCCCCTTCCCCCATCTCCCTTTAGGCTTACATTGGTCCTAACCCCACCTTTGATTCAGCTTTTAGGGTAAAACTCTGTACTTTTCCCCAATAAGTGTGTCTCATCCTCTGTGTCCTGCCATACTCTAGTAAACTTCAAAAATCATAGGAGAGAGGCAGAAATGGAGGGAGAGAGAGGAAAAAAAAAAAAGGAGAGAAAACCCCCCCCCCCCTTTCCCTCCCATCTTATTCCTCTTTACTATTCCTACTCTCTATTTCTCCTTAGAGCTACCTGCCTCCCCTCATTTTCCATAGCCCACATTTCTCCTCCTTCTTCCTCCCAACCCGGGATATTTATTTTCTGTATATCAAGTCTCTCACAGAAGTCTCTCAGATCTTTGGGGAATCTAAGTCTTGCTGAACGTCCATTTCTCCACCCGATCACACACGCTGGAAACCCCCAGCCATATCAAACATTCTGTTTTCTCATCTGTTCCAATAACGATTTCAAAGTTCTCCTTCTTATTAATGTTTCCGCTGCTAAATCAGCAAAGATCTATATATTTATTTCTCCATATTTTATTATTGCTCTTCCTTTTATCTTCTTCCAAAGCTCTTCTTTATCCCGAAATTATGGAATTGCACTATTACATCTCTTGGCTTTTTCTTTCTATCTTCTTGTATATATTTTCCTATTCTATATACTCCCTCCATTTTTAGAAGCGCTGTTATAGTTCTATCCATTATAGTATTCAGCATTCTCGTTATTATTCCCGTCAAATCTTCTCCTTGGGAGATCTCTGGAAAGCCTTGTATCCTTAGATTGCATCTCCTATTCCCTATTCTCCTGGTCTTCCAATTTATATAACAGATTTCTTTCTTCTTTTCTCATTTCCATCGCCCGTTTTTCCAGTTTCTGTATAATTTGGGCATGTTTATCTAGTTTTTCTTCCGTCTCCTCCACCCTTTATAATATTTGCCCCAGGTGTTTGTGTAATTTCACCAGTTCCTGTTTTAGGGATCTTTCAAGTCCTTTAAACATTTCTGCTATTTCTGCTTTATTAGGCATCTGTGAGCTCTCCTCTTGTTCTTCTACTTTATCCATATCCACTTCTTCTTTCATATGTTGACTACTGTTAGCTATTCGCAGTGATAGTCTGGAACATTCCCTGCTGTTTTCCCTCTCACCTCTTACACTTATTCCCTGTTGTCTCTCTGGAGTCTATTTCTCCTGTGAGGGTATATATTTTTTAATTGACCCTGTTTGGGAAGCCATAGGTCCTCCTCCCTTTTAATACTTTGTTTTTCATGCTGTCAGGGACTATTTCAATTTTCCGCAGTTTTGGATTTTTTTTTCTGGGGGGGGGGCTGTTTTTGATTTGATATCAAAATTTGTTGTTTTCCATGGGTATCCCGCTCTCAGTTCTTTTCTTCATTTTCCTCTCCCCCCACTCCCGAACTCATCTACACAGGTCCTCTTCTTCTAGGTCTTTATCTGTTTTACATTGTCCTCCTTCTGATTTTCCTCTAAGACCCCCCCCGGGTGAACCCCTCCTCAGTTTAAACAAATAGTTCAATACATACAGTTCAGTTCCCATGCAATATATTAATCTCAGTACTTTTGCCGCTCTCACTCACCCTCTTGTCCCCAATACGGCTTTTTCCCCGTATGAGATCTCTGTCATATATGAAGAAAAGGGCTTCTCTGAAAAACATTTCCCGCACTCCGAACAGGTATACAACTTCTCCTCCGTGTAAGATCTCTGATGTGTGTGAAGACTGGCCTTCACTGAAAAGTATTTCCCGCACTCAAGACAGACATATGGCTTTTCACCTGTGTAAGATCTCTGATATATATAAAGTCTAGACTTATCTGAGAAAACTTTTCCTGCACTTAGAACAGGGATATAGCATCTTCCTCATATGAGGTCTCTGATATATATGCAGGCTGGACTTCTGTGAAAAACATTTCCCGCACTCTGAACAAGGGAATAGCTGCTTCCTTTTGTGTTATCACTGGCATATATAAAAATAGGATTCACATGAAAAACATTTCCCGCACTCCAGACAGGTATGCAACTTCTCCCCCGTGTAAGATCTCTGATGTGTGTGAAAACTAAGCTTCACTGAAAAGTATTTCCCGCACTTAGGATAAACATATGGCTTTTCACCTGTGTTAGATCTCTGATATATGTAAAGTCTAGTTTTGTCTGAGAAAACATTTCCCGCACTTAGAACAGGGATATAGCATCTTCCTCATGTGAGGTCTTTGATATATATGCAGACTAGACTTCTGTGAAAAACATTTCCCGCACTCTGAACAAGGGTATGGCTGCTTACTCTTGTATTATCACTGGTATATATAAAAATAGGACTTACATGAAAGACATTTCCCGCACTCGAAACAGGAATACTTCTCCCCCATCTGAGATCTCTGGTTTCTATGGGATTGAACTTCTCTGAGAGACTTTCCCGCACTTTAGGACATCTCTTCCTTTACTCCAAGTGAGGTATGAGGTGGCTCCAGGTACTCTCTTCTGGGGAACATTGCACTCAACATTCCCCTCACACAATGAGTGGATTGTCTCCAGCTGCCACGGTCCTGTGTGCAGGAGGAAGAGAGGCGGCGTCTCCCTTGCTCCAAGAAATGCCGGCCGGCTCCTCTGCCAGGGAACACACAGCGCCAGGCCGAGAGCACAGGAAGACCCGCCGTGATGGCCGCCACTCCCGGAGGTCCTCAGTCCACGCACCCCGCCAGGCAAGCCCCCCCTCTCCCTGGATAGTTTTTCCTGGGCTTCCCGCCCATCTCTCCCCTTCTCGGCAGGACACTGGAGGTGCTTGGGAGCTGGGAGCCCTCACATCGAGCTCCTGCTCCAAGCCATGGTCAGGCTCCTTCCTGGGTGTGGTCCTGCTGACCCATAGTTCTCAATTGACCCTCTGTATTTTTCATCTTTAAAGCAGACTCTGCAACAGAAGCACCTTCACTATTAATGTTTTCGGTTTTATGCTTTTATTCATCCACAAGCTTGCCCTTAACATATTCCAATGTCAATTCACCATCTGGACGTGCATCAAGTGCTGTAACAAGTGTTTCATAACTTTCTGGTATACCACCAAGTAATAGTGCTGGGACATGAAAAACTTTTACTTCTTCTTCTATACCTCTCAGGCATTCAACCATTTCCAAAGTGTGCCTTATGCAGTCCTGCATATCCCGGGCTTTCATCAGCTCAGTTTTGCATAGCTTTTGAATACAGTTTATTGCTGAGATTAGCTCTTTCATGCACCTTTTGTAATCCTTCCCACATTTCTTTAGTAGTTTCACACTTACATATATATATGATTTGATCATCTTCTGTGCTAAGAGAGATTGTGCTCTGAGCTTTCTGATCTGTTTCTATACCCACTCATCTGAAAAGTGTTCTGGCCAGACTTCATTTATACAATTCTGATGTAGCTTTTTTTTATTAGCAGTATTTTCATCTTGAATTTCCAAGTCTGGTAGTTCTAGTTTGTCAGTTTTGCAAACGAAAGCTTTGTTGCAGCTGTGTTACTGAACATTTTTTTTATTCTGTTGTAGTCTTTCTGTTGCTGTATCTTGCCTTTTTTTGCTATAGCAGGCTATTACTGAGCCTATAACCTGTGAGAAATGTTGTATATACATGAACATTGTATTCCAACACAGGGAATTGTTGAATAGGGATAGCACCCAGCTAGATAGGGAGAGATAGTGCTTGCCAGTCATTCAAACAGGGTCCAAGCCCCAAATGTAGGAATGAGTTGGTAAATTCCCTAGAGGACACGAAAGTGTGTAGCGGCACATTAGTGTACTGACCAGCTGCTGGAGGTGTTACCATAGCAAGGGGAGTCAGTCTGCCTGGAAGCTTGAGGAACTTGTACAACCTCCTGTATGTAAGCACTGAATCCTTTCTCTACAATGTGTTGTTCATTATACATGTCTTGTTTTTAGGAAGAATCGGAAGAAGAATACTGTGTTGTCGTAGCTGCTGATTACGCTTATGAAATACACTTAAAGGAGAAATTGTATTGCCTGTCACCTTAGTATGCACAAGCTATATGTGACATAATATCAGCTAGGATCAGAGAAAGTGGGATAAATGATAATGGCAACCAGACTTAGGACATCTAGCAGCAGACAAAAAAGTACTGCATTGAAATTCTGGATTAAAATGGTGATATTAGTTACAAATAGCACAGATCTGGTTGCAGATGTAGAAATACATGACAACTTGGGAAAAGGAGGCACATGGGTAGTACAAGAATACTTAATTTCCAAAGAGCCAACTTTTCTAAACTGCTCACAATAATACAAGATATTAAATGGGTACCGAATCCTAGAAACACTGAGGAAAAACAGGAGTAATATAGGAACATAATAAATATAGGTATTAGCCAGTATATTCCAATTGGAAACAAAAATTAAAAAGCTAAGATTAAACCTGGGTGGCTAAACTTTCATGTAAAAAGACATAATAAAGAGAAAAAAATGCCCTTTAAAAAAATAAAAGATAGGGGGGTCATTGTCAGCATTCCTTCATTACAAGGAATACAATAAGAAATGTAAGAACGCAATCAGGACAGCTAAGATAGACCACAAGAGACACATAATAGAGAAGAGTAAAAAAAAAAAAACAAATTACTTAAATATATTAATGGTAAAAAAGCAATGTCAGAACAGATTGGCCTCATAAAGGATGGTGAAGGGAAGTTGGTTACAAATGACAAGGAGAAGGCAACTGTACTAAATGTATTCTTCTCAGGTTTTACTAAGGAAAAGGAGGGGTATATTAATCAAGACTGTATCATTAGTAATGCATGACAGAGTGTGGCTAACAGAAGCCAGTGTCCAAAAAAGACTTGAAAAGCTTAACCCAAATAAATCACCAGGACCAGATGGCTTACACCTGGCAGTCCTCAAAGAACTCAGCCAGTTTATAGTGCCAGTACAGCATATTGACAAGAATGGTACTAACAGATTAGTGAAGGGCCAACATGGTACCAATATTTTAAATAGGGCACAGATAAATTTCACCATTCCAGAAAACTACAGGCCAGTTAGTCTAACATCGATAGTATGTAAACCACTGGAGGGGATGATAGGGGTTTTTGCAGATGAAAACAGTATCATTAGTAGTAATCAGCATGGATTTAGGAAATGTCATTCTTGCCAAATCAACCTGTTAACATTCTATGAGGAAGTATGTGGTCATCTAGGTAAGAGAAAGCCTGTGAATATGGTATATCTGGATTTTGAAAAAACATTCTATACAGTTCCCCATAAGTGCTTAATTTACAAACTGAGGTCTGTAGGCATGGACCAGAGGGTCTGTACATGGATATAAAACTGGTTACAGGGGCGCGTCCAAAGGATGATGATAAAAAGCGTGTCTTCAGACTGACCTGGAGTGGTAAGTGGGGTACCCCAGGGCTCTGTCCTGGGACCAATTTTCTTTAATTTATTTATAAGTGATATAGAGGTTGGTATAAATAGCTTAATCTTAGTGTGTGCTGATGACACAAAGCTAAGTAGGGCAATAACTTCACTACAGGACTTAGAAACTTTACAAGAAGACCTCAGCAAAATAAAGAAGTGGACAACTACATGGCAAATGAGGTTTAATGTTGAAAAATGTTAAGTAATGCACTTGGGGGCTAAAAATATGAATGCAAGTTACATGCTAGGGGGAGAACCTCTGGGGGTATCCAGGATGGAAAAAGATCTGGGGGTCCTAGTAGATGACAGACTCAGCAACAGCATGCAATGCGGAGCTGCAGCAAGCAAAGCTAGCGGAATATTAGCATGCGTAAAAAAGGGTATTTACTCAAGAGATAAAACAATAATCCTGCCACTTTATAAAGCTCTGGTTCAGCCACATCTGGAGTATGCCATCCATTTCTGGTCACCAGTCCTCAGGAAGGATGTGCTGGAGTTGGGAGTGAGTCTAGACAAAGGCAACAAAGTTAATAAGGGGACTGGAGGACCTCAGTTACGAGGAAAGACTGCAAACATTAAACTCATTCTCTCTGGAGAAGAGACAATTGAGAGGAGACATGATAGCAATATACAAATTCCTCAGTGGTTATTCTAGCATTAAGAATAAACTATTCAGTCTCAGAGAGTATAAGAAGACACGGGTCCACTTAAAGAAATTGGAAGAGAAGTGGTTTAACCTTAAACTGTGTAGAGGTTTTTTCACTGTCAGAGATGTGAGGATGTGGAACTCACTTCCACAATCGGTGTTGTCAACGGGAAGTATTGAGAGCTTCAAAAAAAACATTTAGATGGGCATCTTAGCATACACAATATACAGGGATAGGGGATATGATTTTTGACATGAGCTCACACCTACATGGATTGAACTGGATGGACTGGTGTCTTTATTCAATCTTACCAACTATGTAAAATTAATATTGCAGCAAAAGCTGTTATTATTTTTTTTATCTTAATGGAACACTCATTTTCATTTTCAAATACTCATTTTCATCTTGTTATTTTTGGCTGAAGTTTTTGTTCTCTGCACAATATAACTATCACATATGAGGCTTAATTCTGTTGCATTGATTGAAAAACTGGCCCTTGTGTTGCTGCCTTGAAACAGATAAAACTGTCATATAGTAATTTTGCTTCTAAAGGAATTTTTATTTATCAATTTAATGCTTTTTAAATCAATAGTCATGTTTGAAACACAGTACTTTAATATAAATATGGCATCATTCAAAAACAATAAATTATAATGTTTGCAAACCATGCTGTAAATTAAAAATGATTAAAAAACGCATACTTTTAAAAGAGCAAGTTGTGACTTTGGCCATTTGATTGCAATTCTGAAACCTTAACATTAGATGGCGCAAAATAGCAAGAACTGTGCTTGAAAAGCCTATTATTTGATTATGGGGTTTCTCAGCTTTCAGAAGCAGGTTGCTCTGCTCTGCTGACAATCTAATACACACTAAAAGGATCACACAGATACATATGTGTGAACAGCAAGTGTTTTCATGGACTTCAAAGGTTTACAAACTTTGCTGTTATTAATGTTTGTTTAAAACACCTTCATATGCTTTGGTACTTTACAACAAGAACATTTTTAATTGACATACATGTACTGTGCTGTAATTTTCTTGCATTGTCTATAAAGCAATAGATGCAGCATCCAAGGCATTTGCAATTATAACCAGTGTGCTTCTATAAAAAATTTGCAATTCAAAAACAGTCTTTAATTGCCTTCATTGTCATTAGAGAATGCAGAACCATTCAGCGTGATAATAATGTCTTACAAGTCTAATGTACTAAGGCTTAATTGGTAGATATATCTGGGAAGGATGGATGGGAAGAGCCCTAGGAACCAATGTGATTCCCTTGCCAATTGTCACTTTGATAAAGGGGTCCTGTGTGGACCCAAAACATTGGTATCTATAATAGAGTTTGTTGAGTAAAGACACTTTTTTTTTTACTCTTTGCAGCACTGGTCTCTCTACAACTTACCATCTATCAGAGGCACATACATGCAGTAGTAATCCCTTTTGTTCTTCATTATGGCAGAGCGAGGTAAGAGCTACATTAGTTTTTTTTAAGCTTGATTATTCTACTAATATTGTTAGCAAGTACCATTCAATAAACAGAGCAAATGGGCCCCTGTGGTTTAAGCTATACAAGAAACATGCAGTAGAAGTCAGCTGCACACAACTGGAGTACTGTGTAATCATGGAAATCAATACTACATGACACTTGTGTAGTCTATGCAATAGGGAACCATTTATTCCATCTGTTGAGTAATTGATCATTACTGCTCAGAGATTTTATCAGCGCAAGTCATTCATTTATACATTTCTCTTATTCAGCCCGCATTTCATGCAGTGATGCCCCTCTCTTCCTTGACAGCTTCTGTCCACAGCCTGGTCCCTTTTAGTGTACTGACTGTGCTGACATCTCTCCTGCTACCTGTTCCTGATACAGACATATTTTAAATTAAAGGATAAGTTCACATTATGGAGCATGTTACATGTTACACGCATATTTAGGGTATAACATGTAACATGCTCCAGATATGCTGCCACACCCCCATCTCCTTCTTCCCTCTGACAATGGGTGGGGGATCCCCTCCCCGCACCCGTAAACTCATTTTGAAAATGGGGCTCCACCTGCATTGCCACGTCATTCATTTGAAGCAATCTGCCATGGAAAAAACTACTGTGGCAGATGAAATTTAGTAGTTTCAATAGATCGCACTGATTAGCATTCTCATATTCCATTTACACTGGCTACAGCTCTGTAATAGAAAGCCCATACAAAGGTACAGCTAATAGAGCTGCAGGTAGTGTGTGCAGGAGCCTGGCATTGCACCCATAAAGCACTGATCCCAGGTGCAATTCTGTAAAAAAATGAAATATTTTTTCCTTCTAAAATATGTGCATTTATCACTCTTTCAAAAAGATGAACTTATCCTTTAACTGCTTTCCGTCCGCTCGTTGCCTATAGACGGTGTATGGGAAGCAGCACCGATGCCAGCTAACATACCTGTACATCAGTCCACATCAGAGGCTCCTGCGCGGCTCGCAGAGCATCCTGGTCACCACCATACCCCATAACAGTGTCCCATTCAACGCTTTATCTCATACAGGAGTCCTGATCCCTGCCATACACCATACCAGTGTCCTATTCAACGCGACACTTCATAACAGCATCCTGATCACTGCCATACCCCATACCAGTGTCCTTTTCAACGCAACACTTCATAACACCGTCCTGATCACTGCCATACCCCATACCAGTGTCCTGTTCAATGCTATACCTCACACCAGCGTCCTGATCACTGCCATACCCCATACCAGTGTCCTGTTCAATGCTATACCTCATACCAGCTTCCTGATCACTGCCATACCCCATACCAGTGTCCTGATCACCGCCATACCCCATACCAGCATCCCGATCACCGCCATACCCCATACCAGCATCCTGATCACCGCCATACCCCATACCAGTGTCCTGTTCAATGCTATATCTCATACCAGCGTCCTGATTACCGTCATACCCCATACCAGTGTCCTGTTCAACGCTATGCTTCATATCAGCATCCTGATCACCGCCATACCCCATACCAGTGTCCTGTTCAACGCTATACTTCATACCAGCGTTCTGATCACCGCCATACCAGCGTCCTGATCACCACCATACCGGTATCCTGATCACCATCATACCTCACATCAACGTCCTGATCACTGCCATACAGTACCAGTGTCCGGCATTTTAGGGTCTCAGCTGATCAATTTTCAGATATATTGTACATCCCATAGTTTGTGGACTCTATAACTTTCACACAAAATGTGACTATATGCTGTTTTGTGTTATTTTACCCAAACAGTGTAGCAGAATACATTTTGTCCTAGATTTATGAAGAAATATAATTTATTTGCTAAATTTTATAACAAAAACTAAGCAAACCATTTTTTTTTTCAAAATTGTCTGTATTTTTTCATTTATATAGCAAAAATTAAAACCCAGTGCTGATTAAATACCACCAAAAGAAAGCTCTATTTGTGTGAAAAAAATGATAAAAATTTCATTTGGGTACAGCGTTGCATGACTGTGCAAATGTCAAAGCGTGACAGTGCTGAAAGCTGAAAATTGGCCTGGACTGGAAGGGATGAAAGTGCCTGGACTTGAAGTGGTTAAAGAATATGTAAACCCAGCATTTCATATAACTGATATGTACCTGCTGTACCATGTACTTGAAAAAAAAGTATCCTGTTTTCTTTGTATTGATTCTTTGTAGGAAATCCCTGGTGTTCCTGTCAGTTCCTATGCTTTTCTAATAAAAACTGACCACACTAGGCATGAGAGCACAGCATAGTGAGTTCTCTAGCTGTGCTGGGCGCTAATCCAATGATCAGGCGTGTGAAATCCTTGGTGATCCTGCCAGTCCCCTTGCTTTCCTGTTAAAAGCTGCCCACACTAAACAGGAGAGCATAACATGGATAATTCTCTAGCTGTGCTGGGAACTTAGTGTGCTGTCCTACAATGATCAGACTTTTCCTGACATGCCCTCCTGCACAGCCTCTCACTTGAGTAGATCAGTGTGCTGCTGTTTCTCCTCCAGCTCTTATGCAGCTGAGAGCAGAGGAAATGTGATCAATTATAAAAAAAGGGAAAAGGGTTGTTTATAATTTTGTTTTATATCTATACACAAATGTTTTGCCTTTCATTTCTATTTTAAACTGAATGGGTTGTTTTACAAGATGAGGGTTTACGTATACTCTAAGATCAATGGCAGTTGTGAGGTGGACTGGTGGTCCCATCAAAATTTTGCTATGGGGTCCCATGACATAGTTAAGACTATGCACTAGAGACAAACATACTAAAATATTTTCACATTAGCCTGGTGTAAAAGATTTGCAAAAGATAAAAGTGATAAAAAACATTGTAGCGTGGTTTTCACTGTTCATAATTCATAAATACCTAATTAAAACCCCATTAACACTTCTGAGTTGTGTATTTTATTGAACTCGTCTACATGTTATGGGATATGTAATGGCTTTGTACATTTAAACCACTTACTGTATTAGGACAATAACTGTGTGCTGACAGCTGTCCCCAATTTACTGGAGTTTGCCCCTTGCTGTCACATATTTAAAACATTTCGGTCTAGGAATTTTTATGCCTGTATGGTTCAGGCTCACCAAGTGCATAATAGAACACAGCTCATCTACTTATTCTGTTGATTTCATAAGTCAATATTTATTAAAGAAGATTATTTCATATATAAACATTTACATTACCCGCAAGTGAACAAAACGCATCATTATAGGATCATATTTCTCAAGGATTCAGCTAGTCAAGTGCGTTTAATTTGAACAAATGACAGCTGACCAAGTCTTCTTTAGATCTAACCTGTCCTTCTCAGATTTTTACTGTGGATGAACACTGAAAAAGTCTCAAATGTAAAGCCCTGAAAAGGACATAAGCAGGAATACTGGGAGCAGTAGTGCTTCAGCCACATTCTTGACCATGAGTCCAGAAGGGGACTGATTCACACACGCCAGTACTATAGTACATAATGATCCACCGTGTGCTTGCAGTAGAAGAAACATACATTGAAGACTCCTGATATGTTTAAAGCCTAACTCCAGTAAAACTAAATCTCCACTGCAAGGGTTCATTGCTCACTTATGTTTAGGAGATGGTTACTTACCTGATCCTGTGCTTCCCTCCAGTGGTGGCATCCTTATGTCCAGTGCAGGGCTATGGACCCAGCTTCGATTTGTTGATATCAGAGTTCTTAGACTGCCAGGATGTAGGGTAGACAAAGCTGAAGTAGAGGAATGGGTAAGATGCCTGGGGACTTGGTCTTGTACATGATGCATGTCCAGGACCAAGTCCCCAGGCATTTTTCCTATTCCCATGGTGTACCTGGTGACCAGGTTGTGAGGTTTAACAAGTCAGAAAAAGGCACAGCATGATGATATTAGATGAATGTTTGTTTAGAGCTCTGGAGCCTAACTATGGAAAGTTAGGTTGGGCTCCCTTGCAACCACTCCATGTTGGAGTCTGACATAGCTTGGAAGTGACAGGTGTCTTTAGATTGAGATACAAAAACAAAATGACCACAAATAAGGCTTTTTTTTTATAATTAATTCATAAATATTACATAGAAACATAGAAAGGTGAGGACGGAAAAAGACCAAGTGGTCTATCGAATCTGCCAATTTTTTTTTGTGTGTGTGTTTTTTGTGTTTGATTTTTTTGGGCTGTTTTTTGTTTTTTTTGGGGGGGGTTGTTTTTGTTTTTAACTTTTTGTCTGAGTATAGATCTATGCTTGTCCCAAGCATACCTGAAGCTATTTACTGTTGACTGGCTCACTACCTCTGCTAGAAGTTTACTCCAAACTATTCTTTCAGTAAAATAGAACTTTCCGAGATTAGTTTTGAACTTTCCTCCAGTTAGTTTAAGGTCATGTTCCCGTGTTTGATTTTGATATTCAGTGACAGGATCGCCTTTCTTTTTCGGTGGGTACTTACTATTCCTCTTTTTTTGGGGGGGGGGGCTTTTAAATGGAAACTCCTTGTTTAGAGGGAGAAAGTGTGTCATAGGATTGTGTTCTGTGAGTTCAGAGCTAGCCCGACAAATTCTGTTCTTGTTTGCTGTGGATAACTCTCTACATGGGAAGAACTGGATGCAATTCTTAAAATTAGAAGTGGGTAAGACAACCTAAAATGGAAATTGTGTTTACTTGCTATTATGGTGTAAATGCATTCAGTTTTTGTGGCTAACCTCTTGGGGGGGTGGTTATCAAAATCTCCACCAAGTGCACTAAGTCATCAATTTAGTGTAAATAGGAACTGTGAGCTGCCCTTAGGATGTGTTAGAATTTGCATGGAACACTTACCACTTGTGCATATGAAGCCTCAGAGATAACATAGTTGTGTTACAGCTGGGGTGACATCTCACATCTGGTCCCAATGAACTGAACATATTCCTCTATAAAACACGCTCAAAATATGAAATTGTTGCTTACAGAGGTGTGGCAGTGTTTACAGTATATAAAAATGTAATCCTTTTAGGAAAACCCAAAATTCTTTTAAGCATATAACTCTTTGGCAGTCTGTGGTTGTCTGACGTTATGATTTGCTTATGGATGATCACAATGAAATTTCAAAGACTTAGTTTTGCTTATGATATGGGGGATGGAGGGAGGAATGAATATATACAAGCCTTAGTTTACTCAAATAGTGCCTAGGGGCCTCCTTTCTTGGCAAGCATAATATCGGACTGACAACATCAGACATATACAGCATCCATGGGCCTCATTTTTTGTTTCGTAGCCAATTTAGTTAATGCTCTTGGATTAAGGTATGATTTAAGGTAATAGTAAAGCTTTGGGTTTTTTTTGTTTGTTTTCTTATAATGACAAACATGTTATATTTACCTGATGTGTGTAATGGTTTTGCACAGAGCATCCCCAATCTTTTCCTTCTCGGGTCCCCCACCAGCGCTCCTGGCTCCTCCACCTTGACCAGTGCCCCCAATAGCAAGCCACTTGGTATGGGGCACTGGTGCATGCTTGCTTCTGAGCCCCACTCTATGCATCCATAAGACACAAAGAGCTGCAGCTCGGCCCCGTCCCCCCGCCCTCTCCTCATTGGCTCACTGGCTATGATTTACAGCAGTGGGAGCCAATGGCTCCCGCTGCTGTGTCGCAGCCAATGAGGAGAAAGAGACCCAAGACAGCCTCTACCCCCATTCACACCCCCCCACCCATGTCCTCTACCCCCATTCACACCCTCCCACTCATGTCTTCTACCCCCTTTAACATCTCCCCACAGCAGTGACTTACACACAGTGGAGCACAGCATTGGACAGGAGAGCGAGAGCTTCCAGAGTTAACTTTTCAGGTTAACCAGCAGGTGATTGGTTGCTAGAAGGTCCGAGCAACCAATCACCAGCTTGTTAATAGGAAAAATTAACTTTGGCAGCTCCGGCCCAACACCCCTCCCCGCCCTGCCACTGCCTCGTCCAGTTGTTTGCTACCTTCTGCTCTCTGCTAGTAGAATGACACAGGATGGTGGCTGGGAGGAGAATTCGGCTCCCATCGCTCCCCTTTGATGTGGCGCATTTGATGTGGCGCCTGGGACACACTCACCTCATGGTTATTTCCACTTGGCAAATGCAAGCAGGCGAGTGGAAATTTTGA
This sequence comes from Staurois parvus, assembly GCF_062004578.1. Classification (NCBI taxonomy): domain Eukaryota; kingdom Metazoa; phylum Chordata; class Amphibia; order Anura; family Ranidae; genus Staurois; species Staurois parvus. Next base: position 265,415 of record NW_028317909.1, read on the forward strand.
GGGCTACACTAGAAGAATTTTGTTCAAAACTTTTGTTTCAGGAATGTTTGATTTTCTAATTGTTTGTTTCTGACTGCAGAAAATTCAAAGGATCAGATTTTTGCCTGCCCGTCCCTCTACCCCACCACCTATTAGCATCAGGGAGAGAGAACCAGAAGAGGACAGCTACGAGCTCTGCATAACCCCCACTATCAATAGATTGTGTTTACCCCTAAACAGATGTGTGTCTCTTTACTAGTAATAACCCACAGCCAGGTTAAAGGTATTTTACACTTGTGTCTTTATTCATGCTGGCAGTGATTTGTATTCAACCAGGTGTGTCAGAAGAGCTGAGGTTGTTCTTGGAGTCGAGGCGCAGAACAAAGAATCCAAAATTACCAAGCGGCTCTTTCAGGAGTGGCACTACAGCCATTCATCGGGTTATCAAATGTACTGTTGGAAAATTTTGTATGACTAGTCATATGAAAATCTACTAATGTATGACCAGCTTAAGCTCCAACCTGGATCTCAAGTCCAGTTTTATATATAAAGTGTGCCGCGTCTCTATCAGGAGCACCTGGAGGGTGCAGGAAACCTTTACCAACAACTAGGAATGGACCTGAATTTGGGGTCAAATGTTACTTTAGGTGTGCAGGTGACAGGTGCACCAGTTTGTGTATCTTTACAGAGACCTTTAATACCTGAGGCAAACAACTGATATTTGTACACCAAATAGTACATATTTAACATGTCTCCAATTCTATTGTTTTACCCTGCTAACTCCAATAAAAATTTCCTGCTGGACACGTTGTGTGTGGGATGATTGAATATGGTGAGGCTGCTACACTGTAATGAGCTTCATTCACACACGCAATAAACACATCAGTCAGTAGTTAGAAGACAACACAAAGCAAACAAAGAAACTATTTGATTTTTAAACTTTGTGTTTGTTCTGCTTAAGCTTACTATACAATATGCATTTTTTTCTAGAAATGCTGTCAATCTAACATATGGTTTTGTAGTGGTAAAAGAAATGAAAGATTAACTCTTGTGTGTTAAAGAAAATTCTCACCATCCATCATAGAGACTTTTAAAGATTTTCTCAGTAAGATAGCTCTCTGAATGAGACTTAGTCAAGATGGGGCTTCATTATCACAGACTGAATGACCAGATACTCTGATCTTTTATCGCATGTGGGCTGCCCATATGTAGCCAGTAACATTGATTTCAGTGTTAAATATGTATCAGGTTTTTCAATTTGATATTTCACAACACAGCAACATACCAAAAACCATACTATGAACTTTGCCAAATGTCACTTATTATATTATAGATGAACCCCAGGAAGACAGTGAAACACACATGAAATACATATATGTAAACTGTTTGGTCCTTTTTACACGGGCTGTCCAATTAAGTCCGCCTGTCAGTTTTTCAGGTGGATCTGATCGGAGGTTCTATGTTAGGCTGGCCATACACTATACAATTTTCTGTTCAATTTCTGCCCAATTTCCTTTAGATTTACCTTCAACTATGTAGTGCAAGGGCCTGCTTAATTGGATGCAATTGAAAGTTTTGTTTAGGATTGACCTCATATTATATGGTTTTTGGTAAATCTAATCCAAAAAACCCAAGAAAATTGTATAATGTATGGCCAGCCTTAGCCTATTGGTGGCCAGATTTTAATGGATGCAATTACCTCCGAGTCTGTCCAGGTCTTGTAAAATATAAAAAGGTCTGCATCCTAAAGAAGACAGATCAGTGGTAATTCAGTGTAAACAAATGAAAGTTTATTTACATCTGGCTACTCAGAAGTCTAATATGGGCTTGGAAAGCCCCGGGATTTACAAGTAGATTCAGCATGGGATCTGTTCGGGGATCCCCTGGTTATCGTACCGGACACAGCTTGTGTTTTAGCTTCCAAATTGAGACTGTTCAGATGTGTAGTTCATACCACGTCTGTCATAAGGCACAGCCAGAAGAATGGCCTGCCTGTGACATGGGCAGCTGGAAGATGCAGGGAACAGGACACGTCATCCAAGAGCACTGTTTTTTCATAGAAAGAACGGGAGCATACATGCCCTGGTGGCAATGCTGCAGAGGCTATATTAGCCAGCAGACCACTGCCAGCAGAAACAAGGAACTTTCTGGCTAGATCAATAGGTATTTTCTCTTTACTGTACCTCTTTACAAAAACAGATCATATACAATTTTCATAGGGAATCTTTAATGCTGAAATGATAGCAGAAGCAGTTATATAGCAAAGTTGCTTGGTATCCCTGGATATATTCAATTGTTTGTGTATATTTTAAATATATTGTTATCCTCTACAGCTATAAAACAGATGTAAGTTAAAAGTTCTTGTAAAGCCTTATGTATACTCAGTGAAGTGACTGGCCTCAGGTGATACACAGAGATTAAACAAATCCTCCTACATAAGTTGTACCTGTCTATCTGCAGTCTTCTCTTGTCCACAGCAGTTCAAAGTCCAGAATTTATAAAGCTTGTCTGAGATGTCAGAAAACAGGGGATGGGGAGCTGAAACACTCTGGCAGAGCTCAGTGAGGAGAGCTGTGACAGCTGATTGGAGGGAAGGGACACACACCCCTTCATACAGCACAGGAACAGAGCTGAGGCTGTCAGTCACAGGCTGCGCGCTGGAGATCTCTCCCTGTCATCCTTTTTTTTTTCTTAGTGTCATGAAAACTTCATCAGAAGGGACTCATGCAGATAGCAGAGGAATGAGGCAGTCGACAAAAACGACACTTAGTGCTCTGGATGGAGAACATGCTTTAGAGGGATATGCCTTGTTCATATGTTGGAGGTTTACAATCACTTGAATTTTTTCATTAGCAAGAAATTCCATGAACAGCTTTGTAATCAGCAAACTGGGAATCAAACTATTGATTTCAGTCTACTGTAAGCAGACTGCATTGTCTTAGTGACAGTGGCGGACATCAGCAAAGAGTCTATACAGTTTTTATATTCTCCCCTTTGCATTAAACTAAGGTGTACATTTAGGTTATGGTAAATAATGCCTCCCACATGTCTTAAAAGTAAGCCATGGCCTGGTCTAGATGACAGCGGTAGGAGGTCCCTGCACCCATTCAACCCACATCTCATATAAATGGGCCCCTAAATCCCAAAGGACCCTGGAGCAGATGCACAGTCTACACAAATGGTGTGTGAAATGTACACAGCTCATATGTCCGTTACATTTAACAGTAACTGAAAAAGAAGCCATTTACTGGAATGAAAGCTTCAGTTAATTAAGTAAGTAGTAGAAAAGTACTTTGAGGTGATACTTTTCCTTGTGCCAACAATGAGATTCCTCAGTCTCGGCAGCCTCAAGCCTGCAAAATGTCAAACATCAAAATCCGAGAAGGAGCCTGGAAGAGTGTATATACCTAGCAGACAGAGAGAATATGCTGAGCCTCTGCTTTGTAAATGACCCTATCAGTAATTATGGCAGTTTTATACCAAAGGGATACACTCAACATCAATATTCTGCATCAAAGGTTTTTTTTTTAAAGACAACAATTGTAAAACCAAAAATCATTAATAAAGCTGTTTGCCACTCAAAAATGTGTGCCTTTATATAACACAACTTTACACAATTAATCCTCAAGGAATGGACTTAAAAGTGGTTTCTAAAGGCAGAAGGTTTTTTACACTTCTATGTAGTAAGGTAAAAAAAAACCTTCTGGAGCCCCATCTCAATCCAGCAATGTGCATGACAGCCATGGCTCTTCTTGGTCTCTCTCTCCTCATTGGCTCACACAGCAGTGGGAGCCATTGGCTCCTGCTGCTGTCAGTTACAGCCAGTGAGCAAATGAGGAGCAAGTGGGAGGCAGGGCCGAGCCACTATCTGTGTGTGAATGGACAATGTCCATTCACAGGACCATGGCTCGGAAGCAAGCTTGCTTGAGTGCCCCCACAGAAAGAGGCTTGCTATTGGGGGCACATGGCTAGGGGAGGAGCTAGGACCACCAGTAGGGGACCCAAAAAATAAGACTGGGATGCTCTGTGCAAAACCATTTCACAGAGCAGGTAAGTGTAATTTGTTTTTAAACTTTGATCTATACTGATCCTTAAAGCATATGTCCAGCCAACACAATTTTTTAGTTTTGGATAGTGCAGGAAGGATTAAACCCCCCCCCCCCCCTTATGTTTTTACTGCTTCAAAGTCAAAATGCAAGATCTCCTGCACTAGGGAGTGGACTCAAAGGTCACAATGAATTATGGCTTCCTCCTGGCTTTCAGAGATGACACTTGCCTTGCTGATCTCAAAGGACTAGGGATGTCCAAAAACACTGTAACTGAAAAAGCAACAAAGAGGGCACACTGGCCTAGTGCATTAACCTTAAAACACGATTTTATTGTCACAAAGTGGTAAGTAATATGCTCACAAAAGATGAGTGAGACAAAGGCTCATCATTAACAACAGCACCATCAAATCCACAGAACATCCCATCCCATCACAGCGTAAATGGACATCCAACAGGCTAACGTGCTTCGAGGACTTGCCTCTTCTTCAGAGCCAGCTCTAATAACAATTCAGGTGAGATGTTTTGAATGGCAATGAGGAGGCATGCTTTGGAGGGGCGAACCCGTGGAGAGAGAGAGAGAGGGGTGCAAACTTCTGTCTCTCCAGATGGGCGTGGCATGCGCCTCTCTATGAAGGGTGCCTGTAGGCACATGCCTACAATGCTTAATGGCAAATCTGGCCCTGGGGGAAGCTGTTTGCAGAAGGTTTTTACCTTATTACATAGATTGTATTAACGTAAAAAACCTTCTGCCTTTAAAACCAGTTTAGGAGGTTAGGTGTACCTATTATACTAAGTCCTACACATAAATAAAAAAACACTGGTCAACAAATTAGCCAAAGGACCCCAATGCAGGAGCAACTGTTGGATTTTCTCATTCTACTACTGTCCAAGATAGGTAGGTGGAAATGAGAGAATCATTCTGCTTGTCTCAGTGCTGGACCAGCTTACCACCTACCACCACCTGGGTATTACTGTACAAACCAGAAGCATACTAAGGGTATCCTGGTAATACCTTCCCTTTCTTACCTGCCCTTTAAATGTACAGTGTCCTGGTCTACATGGACAGCAGGACTAGGTCCAAGCACCCTCCTGACCCACATCTAGCACAATTGCCATCACTAAATATAATCATTCTATACATACCGATTGCATTGATAAGAGTATCTTCTAAAAACTGACCTCACTAAACAACCATTTTGATCTACGAAATGTTGTTTTTAAAAATGAATGATTCATCCTGGCAGGAACAACAATCAAATTTAACCAAATCAGTTTTTTTCTTGGTTGTGTCAAATGATTATTTTTGAGTGAAACATTAAAAATGATTAAAAATCAGGGTTGTTTAGCTTATCATGACATGGACAGCCATTTTGTGGGCCAAATTAATGGTAAAAACTGATCGCATATTGCAATATGATTATACAATCTTTTGATCTTCCAAGAGCAATTTAGTGCTACGGCCTGCCTGTTTGGAAACAAACCTATTGAACTTTGCAGATTGTTTGGACTGTTTCGTGAGCTCCAAGAGCTCGATCACACTCGTGCAGAGATTGTTGTTTTTTTGCACTAAGAAAACAAGGCAAGGGCACATAGAAAGCAATTGTTTTCTATGTACCCTGTTCACACTGCAGGCGGCAGCTACAGAGAATTGCTGTATGGAAAAATGTGAGATGTCTGCATTTCTCTGTACAACCTTGCAGCTCTCTGTTACATCAGCGGAAGCAGAAACAAAACCTCCTATGCTCAGAGACCCAGATCAGAATTGAGCGGGTTGAACCATATATGAAAGTTCATCCGGTGGCAGATCAAAGGTTGTGCAGCTCCAACATAAGGCTGAGGAAGCCCAATAACAGCTGTAACAAAGAACAAAAAAACAGAAACAAAAGCGCACCAACCTTGCGCATTACCTCAATGAGTAAAGGGTGAATTTATTAAATTGAGACATATACTCACAAAAGTAGCAATAGTAAAAGCATATGAAATCCAACATCAGCACACTGGGATAGCAGACACGTGTGGGTCCCATCGAGAGGGGAGACTCTCAGGAGGAAACGGACGCATTTCGAACGGTGATGAAGAAGGGATCACCCTTTGAAACGCGTCAGTTCATCCTGAGAGTGCGCTTTTGTTTTTGTTATTTATTACAGCTCTCTGTTACACCTGCACCACAGTTGGCTGTCATAGCTGAGCTGTGATGCATAGAAATGAATGAAACGTCTCTTTCTGACATTTCAAAATGGTTACAAAAATACAAGGCACCCCCTCTAAGTTCACCTAGCATGGACACCAGCCTAGACAGGAAAGCTGAAAGTCTTCCTGTGCAGCTAGTGTCAGCTAGCCCTATATAAGCCTGCACAATCAGACTGTAACATGTATGACCATCAGAAACTAGATTTAAAACTGAAAAACACTGAGTTTGCTAAAGTGCTGTTTATCATTAAAATAAATGCATTTTCAAATAGAAAATAATTTTCACCTTTTTTCCACCCTCTGTTTTCACCTGGTGACCTGGCCAGCAACACACCTCCTATTCTCCTAGATTGTAAGCTCGAAAGAGCAGGGCCCTCGAACCCCTTGTGTATTGTATTGTTTCTGTCTTGTCTCATGTTCTGTCCCCCTTGCTACTGTACAGCGCTGAGCAAACCCTTTGGCGCTATATAAAAATACTGTATAATAATAATATTAGAATGCCTTCTCTCTGGATGAATGAGCACAGGGGCTTTAGACAGCAGCATTGTCAGGTCAGTCTGGGAAGGGGGGGAGTAGGGTAGTTTTAAGTGTACTAGCAGATTTAGATACACTAATAAATTTAATTCCAACTCGAGCTAACACATTATAATCAGTTACAGCAACCAGTTTTGTTCCTTTTGGGATAAACGTGTTACATAAATAAATAAAGGCTGATCATTGTAAGCACCCCTGTCAGTGTTCAGTGGTTTGTCTTATCCCTGTAAAGTGATACATCTGGAAGAGAGCTTGTTTTAAAAAAAACAACCGGCCTACTGGCCAGAACACCAGATGAAAAAAATAGAAAAAACAAATGCAGCCATCAGATCTAAGAATTGGAAAGCTGCAACAAAATAAATGTTAGATCTTGGGTTTAAAGTGGAGTTCAGGTAATTTTGGCATAAGCTGTTTAGGTAATCATTTGTTTTCCTGATTAAAAAAATGTTACTTACTTGCTCAGTTCTATAGTGTAGCGTTCCATCTTGAGTCTGGGCATCTGAAGCCCACTCTGTTTTTCTTCCAGGAAATGATGCAGCTGGCTACCCAGCTTGCACCTTCAAATTTTTCGCCTGCGCAGTGTGAAAAATTCGGTCTATTGATGGTTGCCATAGCAATGGTGGCACTGGCAGAAGTTCCCGCCCTATTACTACAGCAACCTGTCAATCAGTGCAGCAACCTAGAAGGAAATTAGTATTCCACGCAGCTATTCCATGAGCCAACGGGTGGGAGGATGTGACGTACCTTGCCAGGTTGGAAGGAAGTAAATTTATGTGTCCCCAAAAATTGATGGCATAGCAATTAGGAACAGCTTCGTCAGAAGTGCAAAAAATGGGCGGAACTGTGGTTTAATACTGCTTTAATTCAAAAGGTTGCATCACATCATTTCTTTACTTTGTGCTGCATGTCACAATGATGTCACTAGAATTTTATATGTTGACTGGCTAAATATTGACTCAGCATAGAAAATTGCTGCTTCCCTTATGTATTGCTTAATTTAGGCGTTTTGTTTTCAGTTCATTTTTCTTTATAATTTATTACTTGCAAGCCAGAAGTAAATACATTTATTGTTTTTCTTACCATTTGGAAAGTAGACATATTATGTTTTCATCCACTGGGAAACCGAATCTGATTAAAAGACCTGGTATGCGAAATATTGGGAAACACCCCCATTGTAAGAAAGTGTTCCAAACATGTTCCGTCTACTCGAAACAACCAGTGCTAACTTGGTAATTACATTAGGGATGTACTTTCAATACTCACAGCAGTCAGGCTGATGGAAATTGCTCTGTGGGACTAAATTCTGAATCAAACATTACCCAGGCACATTGTTTGATGGTTTGCGTTTGGCTGGTTAGGCAGAAATATGGCATAACCCAATGTCCCTGGAGGTCGTGGTAACTGAAAGACTCGGGTGTGTTCTGCCTTTAGACTGAGAACACGTTAGGAGTTGGCAGATGTAGAAGGAAACACAAGCAGAAATTCATTTCTGGAAACAGACAGACGGTACAAGGGAAATCTGGAAAATAAATGTTTATGTGAGTGTGGAAGGAAAAGCACTGATTAAATAAGCATGATGTGATGTGCTGTAATGGGGCACTCCCCTTCCGAAGCGGGGCACCTCTGTCCCCAGAGATAAAATCTCAGCTAAGCTTTCTAACTAGGAAGGACAAGAATTTGGGTGTTGATAGCACAAGAGCAAGCTTTGTGGCCTTTTGACTGGAAAGAGGCAGCAGACATGACTGCTTAGAAGAGAGTGACTGCATCTGTCACGTGTCATCACAGTCACACTGACACAAACGACTCAGCAGGGTGGTTTGCCTTTCATCCTGCCATTTCCTCTATATAAACTTCTAATTTTCTATTGTCCTACAAACTCTCTCATTCCATTAATCTAATAATAGACTGCTTCAAGGGCGAAAGGATGATGTATTTAAAGATGAACCCAACATTTAATTTCATCCCTTTAAATGGCATACCTATGAACGTAAGCTGTTTTCGCTGAATGCCCAACTCTTCACAAATCTTGGGTTCCAGTGAAATGACGGATCTGGGTTTCAGTGGTGTTATTATAATAAAGAAATGTCATCACAATAAATCAGATATAAAAGAATACACTCACCTTCCACCTGATTAGGTACACCTTGCTAGTACCGGGTTGGACCCCCTTTTGCCTTCTGAACTGCCTTAATTCTTCATGTCATAGATTCAACAAGATGTTGTAAACATTCCTCAGAGATTTTTGGTCCATTTTGACGTGAGTTACTGTTGCCTTTCTATCATCTCGAACCAATTTGCCTATACTCCTCTTACCTCTGACATCAACAAGGCATTTTCATCCACACAAATGCCACTCACTGGATATTTTCTCTTTTTCGGACCATTCTCTGTAAACCCTAGAGATGGTTGTGCATGAAAATCCCAGTAGATCAGCAGTTTTTGAAATACTTAGACTAGCCCGTCTGGCTCCAACAACCATACCACATGCAAAGTCACTTAAATCCCCCTTCGTCTTCATTCTGTTGCTCAGTTTGATCTCCAGCAAGTCATCTTCTCTACATCTAGATGCCTAAATGCATTGAGTTGCTGCCATATGATTGGCTGATTAGCAATTTGTGTTACCAAGCAATTGAACAGGTGTACCTAACAAAGTGACTGGTGAGGGTATAATGAGTAACTTCTGTTCATGTGTGACACAAATTTTTCATAAATTTAATTTTGATGCCAAAATACTAGTTGGGAGAATAGTAAATCATTGATGTGCTCTACAAACCTCCCTAAATAGGTAACCTAAATGACTCAGACACCCAATAATAATCTTACTGAAATAGTAATATAGACAAATGCAGTGGTGTATATGATAAAGAGTCAGAGAGACTATTTGCAAGATTTAATCTTTAAAATGATCTCCCCAAAACTAAAAAGGGATTCAACTGTATGGCCCAGCAGTCAGACCTCAATAACTTAACCATAAAGTCATAAAATTATCTCTCACTTTGCTTTAAACTGCATTGTGGTATTTCCTGTAGCAACTGATTTGCTGTCAGTATATGGAAAACTAGGATCTTGTGACTATAAGCAATGCTATCAACATTATCAATTTCACCAGTTATTAACAGTATAAATAAGCCATAATGTGGTGTACAGAATAAGACAGAGAATAAAATGGAGCCATGGAAATAAGAACGGATATATATGAGATTGGATAATGCTCGAGGATGGGTTAAATATATATATATACATTTTTTAATTCATGCTCTTCAAGAAAAAAAAAAAAGCTGACTGTGTATTCTCTTTAATGCTTCTTCCAAATACCGGCGTGATTATGGGTAACGGACTGTAAATTTCTGCAAGATGCAAAAAGTGCACTTCTCATAAAAGTAAAAATAGCCTGTAATATTTTACAGGCCCTTTGATTTGTGATTCTCTTGCATATTACTGACAAAAGACTGCAGAACTTTGTTTTAAAATTTAGAACTAACAGTATGTATCATTTCTCCTCAGGGCATCAGCTATTATAAAAGAAAATGTTAATTAATCATGTATTCCCATTAAATGGAACATGTGAGTGCAAGGGTTTGTAGATTAGATCTCATGGACTGGGTGTTGGTGTGCAGGACAGGCTGCCAACTCTTCCTCTATAAACAGGCTGCCCTCTTCGTTTTCCTGTATAGAACCTCAAAAGACTTCTCTTTCCTCTCAGTGAATTATGAAGTGTTTGCGCCCAGCATATGGGAAGCAAAGGCCTTTCTGCTCCTTGCTAAGGAATCCTTGGTCACTTGGAAAAGGAAGCGAACAATATCTCTGGAGTGGAGGAAATGTAACTTGTTCCCTATTGTTCTGAAAGGCTGAGAGTATCACACACAGCAATAAATCACAAAAATCATAAAAATGTTTCCAACTGATCAAACCCTCCGAACAGCCTGTGAAACAAATCAGCTTAAAGAAACACTGGTAACAAAATCGAATTGAACAGGTCATTGTTCTCTAATGGCCAGTTCCGTCTCTACTTGCTCCTATGCTTTTCTGTCTCTTTTCCATGCCAGAATCGCTCTTCGCCTTCTCTCACACTGATTATCACAGTCGCACACAATAGTGTGCCTCCCTTTTGTTTGGACGGTTCCTCTTCAGCAGGCGCTTCTATGGCTGCTTAACAAGTGGCCCACTCCTACGGAACGCTCTCCTTCCCATGCCCATGCATTGTTACTGTATGCAATACAATATACCAGCACCTGCAGTAAGGCTGAGCTTTAATAGATATAGAATGGATGTGATGTGACTTAGGACAGAATTTGTATCCAGATGAGCCCCATATTTACTTTGAAAGACAACTAAGAATTCTATCTAATTTACCCTGCTGCTTATTTAAAGATGAATTCCCGTTATGGTATATTTTTAGATTCTAGTGTTGAGCGGTTGGCCTGATGCACTGTGAATACAGGTCAGCTGTTTAGCACAGACGACATTCAGAGAATACTTTGTACTTTCTGAAAGAATGCAAAGCATTCTCTGATTGGAAGAGGTGGAGAGTGTGACATCACTGCCCCCACCTCTCCTTCTTATCCAAGCAGAGAATGCTTTGCATTCATTCAGAAAATTAAAAGCCAGCCTCCTGTGTTCAGAATACACCAGGACGGCCACTCAGCATAGGACTCAGAAGCAAATTTTGATCACAGGAGTATATATCTAGATATCTACTTCAGTGATTTCCAGCTTCCAGTGGGATCGGAAAAGTAGGCCATATATACTTGCATTGGTCCAAGCTGGTAAAATGTAACTGTAATGTAAAAATATACCATGCCTGGAATTCATATGTAAAGATGAACTCTAGGCGGATATAAAAGACACACATTATTGAAGCTCTGTAATATTTAACACACCATTAAATGCATTTTTTTAATTGATAGCAGTGTAAGACCCTGAATTTGACCTGGTATCAGCCTCTTGCAGTCCTTGTACAGCAGGGCTGGAGTTTAAGAGGAAGCAACAGCAAGAGGAGCTATCAAGAAGCATGCTGATAGGAAAAGAAAGCAGAATGACAGAAAAATGAGCTCATCACTGTGTTGCTTCTCTTTTCAATGTCGGGTTACAGTCTTGGCAAGTCCAAGACAGCCTGGGCTCAGAGAAAGTGGTAGAATGATGCTGGTAATCAGACTGAGGACATCTAGTGACAGAACAAAAGTACTTAAAGTGATACTAAACCCAGGACCCTGCATTCACTATATCTGGTCTCCCACAGTATGCAGAACATGGAAATGTAATTATTTTAGTAAACTGCTAAATACCTTTTCTCATCAGCAGTATATAGCAGTCTTGTGACTTCTATCAGTGTCCAACTGAGCACTGGTTAAAGCTTGTGGGAGGAGTTTTTATTCTGCTCCAGGTGGATGCATGACCCATGACCTCTGTCTGGACAGTGCTGATTGGCCCTGTGCTGATCACATGCACTCCCCTACAGAAAAAAAAACCTCTCTAGCAATACACATCAAACTGAGCATGTGCAGAGTGACTCCACATGATATATCTTATCAGGAGATAAGAGGGGGACACTGGAAGAAGGAGAGGATCAGAGAAGACAGGATCAAACATCCTTTTTACACAATGCAGAGGATTAACGCCTTAGGTTCCACAGTGAGTATAACAAGCATGCTTTACTGCATATACAGACTCATTTTACTGTTGTGGGATTAGTAACGCTTTAAAGGAGAAACTGGATTGAAGGTGAATATTGCAGTGAAAGCTGGGTTTCCTATTTTATCTTTTAATAGGATATTCATTTTTATCTTGTTTTTTGCTTGGAGTTCTGCCATAATCTCACTATATGCTATGACACAAATCTGTCATAAATGTAATTTTCATACTGACTATGGAGTTTTGATTTATGATCAGTAGGTCAGACATGGCAAACCTGCAATACATGACAACCCCTAAATGACCAAGACACCTAATAATAATTTTATCTTTGTGTCACTCACCTTAAACAGCTCCTTTAATGTCAGCACTGCAAATAAACAGATAAGACAGCTCACAAGAGGCAAAGGCAGCAAGAACAAACTGATCAAAGTAGGCTCTGTGAATCAGACGGTGACACTAGCAATTTAGGAATATAAGGTAAAACAGTAATTTGTAAAATTCAGTAAAGCATTCCCATAGGCAAACCATAATGGCACACTGATAAAAAATGAGATTTAGACACTTGGGAGACATGGCTTATCTGCCAAGCTCTAGTGCACCTGCTAACCCATTTTCTTGTTTATGGGGGATTTGCTGGCTAGCTGTTCTCTGCTCTGCCCATTGTATGGGCCTTTTCAGACAGAGGGGACAGTTGCACATAATCGTGATAAGAGGTTTCAGTTGTACCCATTAAAGAGTGGTGAACATGGCTGCAGTGGATTACATAATTCATAAATTAGGGTGAGAAGGTTTCCTGATTGTAGTCTATTAGCAATGGTTCCTACATAGCATTGACATGTCACTGATTGATTTTTACTTTCTGCCTATAATTGCTATTTAAAGTGGTTGAAAACATTTGACATGACATATGAACAAGGCACATCACTATATAGTGTGTACTTGTCTCATGTTAGAGCACTAGGTGTCATTTCTGTTAGCTGCTTCATTCCTCTGCAATTAGCATGCATCACTTCTAACAGGTTTTCCTGACAAGATAAAAATGGTGACAGGGGAGGGATCTCAGGCAGATTGACAGCCTCAGCTCTGTTCCTGTGAGCTGTGTGGATGGGGTGTATCCTGTCCATCCAATCAGCTTTCAGAGCTCTCCGTACTGATCTCTTCAGAGTGTAACTTCAGCTTTCTGCCCCTTTTTCTGAACTTTCAGACAAGCTTTATAAATTCTGGACTTTGAGCAGATGTAAAGAGAGGGCTCCAGATAAACTGGTACAAGCTATGTAGGAGGATTGTACACATCTCGGTGTATCACCTGAGGCCAGTCACTTCACGGGGTATATGTAAGTGTTTACAACCACTTTAAGGGTGTAAATACAAAAGCTTCTTGACCTAATGTATTATAGGTATTTTTAAATGCTACTGATTGTATAGTCAGTGAAAAAAAAATATATCGATCCTAAAAATTTTTGATGTTATGTATTCTTACTAAAGATTGTACATTTTATATGTAACATATGTATGTATGTAACAAATTTGTGTATATTTTGTAGAATGAACACCTCCTTTCTTCTTACTCCTGAAGAAGTTGAAAATTCAATGAAATGTCTAGAGTCTGGGACTCCCGCAACATCCAATGTTGGGAAGTTATTCTGTGAATAGTAACAAACTAATATCCTCTGACAATTAGGGGGCCAAATTTAAATGGTGAAGCCAAAGTCAGGAGGTGTTGATGTCTATTTCTTAGAATTTAAATTTCTTATTGTATGTGATTTTTATAATAATTATGCAGCTAAAACATGATTTTAGGATGCATTTAATTGTATTTCACTGACCATACATTCAGCACCAATTAAAAATCTCCACCATAATTGAGGTTAAACCTTTTCTGTATTTATTGTCTGCAATCGCATTCAGGTACCATTGTAGGATGTAGGAGAATGTAGGAGACAATAGAACATTTAATTTATATGCTCTATATTTTGCATATTGCTATTCAAAGGGTCCATTGAAAACACATTTTGACATATAAAATAGCCATTAATCACATTCGGAGATAACATTTACAGGATCTCTGCCATATATTGCGTTTTAAATGGCCACAAACCCCTCATAAATTTCAGCTTCACTTAATTTCCTCCAGAGACTCTTTTCATGCGGGAGCCTATTTATCTTATAAGAAAAACCAGCTAAAAACACCCATACATTTTTACATCCATGTAAATTGCTATATGAGAAAAAATTGGTGAGTATCTGTAAAATATATTTCAATTTGTTTTAGAAAAAGCAATCATGATTAAAGTGCAACTGAAATATAAATTATATAGACCTTCCAGATCCTGCCTTCTTATTAAAGGTGAACTCCACTTATCACCTAAAGCAGTATCAAACCCAAAAGCAAATATTTATTATATTGCAGCTTACCAATTCTTAGATGTGATGACTGCATTAGTTTCCTTTTATAGGCTTTCTTTCTATTTTCATTTGGTAATTTAGCTAGATCACCCAGTCTGTTGTTTTTAACAAGTTTAGGCTCTCCAGCAGAATTTATCAGTTTACATGAGTGAGACAAACCAATGGCAGGGGTGAATAAAATGATCAGCTTTTATTTATCCATGTAAACCTTTATCCCAAAAGGAGAAAAACTGTTGCTGTAGCTGATTATAAAGTGTGAAGTTTGGCTTCAAATTCTTAGTGTAATTAAATCTGTCAATAAATTTACCCTTTCCTCCCTGAGACTGCCAATTATGCTGTCTGCTGTGCCTTCTGTGCTCATTCCTCCAGACTTTTGTCTCACTAATACAGGAGCTGTGTTACTGGCCAGTTCCCCAGGTGAAAAAGCCAAAAAAAAAAGAAAACTGATGCAACCACCACTTCTATTGATTGGTATGCTGCAATATAATACATTTTCGGTTTTGGGTTTAATACCATTTTCACTGTTTTCTGTAAGCCATTCAGCAGAAAACAGTTGATATTATTCTGCCCTGATGACAAAGTTTACACATTTCAAATATTTTGTTCGTAAGTCAACCTAAACCCAATCTCTAAAGTTCAATGTAAGGT
This sequence comes from Staurois parvus, assembly GCF_062004578.1. Lineage (NCBI taxonomy): Eukaryota > Metazoa > Chordata > Amphibia > Anura > Ranidae > Staurois > Staurois parvus. The sequence continues at coordinate 280,855 of NW_028317909.1, forward strand.
TTACCATGTTAATATAATTTTAAAAGTTCTTTTCAATTTTCTTTTTATTTTGCAATTTCCAATAAAATAGTACCCATGATGGAGACTAAAAGCAGCAGTTCCAATACACATTTTGCATGTATGTTCAATCATTGTGGAAGCTGGTCCAGAGCTGATGCTAAAGTAATTGCATATGGATAGGAAGAAGCGAAAAGAGGCTGCAGGAAATTAGCAATCCTAAGAATTTAGTATTTTATGGAAGAAAAAGACAGTTGCATATGATACAAGGTGCTTTAACAAACTAAATATGTTCCAGCTGCAGCTTACATCTACTTAAAATTGGAAAAAGGAACCCCTAATCAGGGTGTAACTTACCAACATGCATTTAATAAATAGATTTTTTTTTTGGAAGCCAAAATATTTAAACATTTCATTTCAAGATACATACATTTGCTGTTTCTTATTCATTCAGAGGGGCCTGAATGAAATCCTTATTTGTTATCAATTACAGCCATTTGTGGCTGGGTTGTGTATGTATGGTTCGAAGATGAATCAGACTGCATTGTGTGCAGATGTTAGTTGGGGTGACGATTACACTGGAAAAGTTCCATGTTTCAAACAGGTTTTGTTTCCTGCTACAAGCTAACAACTTTACGGGACACTGGGCCCAGTGGGAGGGACATTCTGCCATGCAAAATTACTTTCACCCAGAAGTCCTTTAGAGAAGATTATTTGCACCCACAATCCAGTAACAGACTAGTAGGTTAATCGGTTTATGAGACCCAATGTGTGGGAGGGACATCAGATTATAAAATAGAAGAGATGGAAACATTAAAATGCAGCAGATGTTTAGGTGCTATATAAGTTATTTCAATTAACTTTTTAAAATAAATTCTCTACTTACATTTAACCCAACTTCTAGAATAATGAAAAAAGCCACCTGTATCTCGTTAATATAGTATATTTGCAGCATAAAGTATATTTCCACATTTGCAGCCAAGTAGGGATAACACCTACTTGTTTTCATTAACATAGCATAACTTATTATAACACTTTAATATTTAAAATTGCTGCCTACATTTTAAGTGCTTTTATCATGGTTAAGAATCCTACCTAGCTTTCCCATAGTCTGTAATATTTAGGAAAGGGCTGTGGAGTAACGTTCAAGATGTTTAACCATGTCTGTACTGTGCTGACAAATCTCATTATTAGTTGGAAACTTGGTTTGACCACTCTCCATTCAAACAAAGACATAGAGATCTCAAAGTTTGCATTCTGCATAATATGTTAATGTAAACAATCAAAGCTGCACATAAAGTCCTTTGTATAAATCTGCTCCAAAGTAACAACTAGAAAATCGAGAAATACTATATATATATATATATATATATATATATATATATATATATATATATATATATATATAATTTATTTATTTATTTTTAGGTATGCTGTGTGAAACTTATAGTAGGTATGCTGTCCTACTAACGGTTATCCGACAGCTAGCTAACAAAACTGACAGAAGTAGCGATGTGTTTCGTTCCAAAACTGAATGTACATCTGTGAATAATTCTGTAAAACTGCAATACAAATAACATAAACTGAAATTATAATATGCCTGTAGACATGTCTCTCACAAATGCTTCTGCATTTTCTCTATTTTTGTACATAGCTGGGTGCTTGCTACTTTCCTAGATCTTATCAGTGTGTAGTGATAGCGCGGGAGGTTTTTTCCTATTCCTCAATATGCCTGTACATGTCTCTCACAAATGCTTACAATTAACACATTTCATACAAGCAGCTACCTACAATCACACTGAATACATTGAAATGCAATCGCGCTAGATATGTGACTTTAACAAACACAATGAAAGAACTTACAGGCATATGTGTATCAAAGGAAGGATGAAGAAAACCTTCACTGGTGTTCTTCAGGAAGCTAAATGACTTTGCAGTGGCAGATGGAAAATCTTTATTAGCAAGACACTCCCTATTCATGTTGAATGGAATAATAAAAACAGGTGCAGTTGAAGTGAATACCCAATAGATGGCTCTCTACTCAACACAATGATGTGATTACAGAACAGTGGAGGTTTTCTCAAATGTAACTTTCAGAAGCAGAAATACACTTTAAAGTGAACTGCAAGAAAAAAATCAAAATATAAGGATAAAAAAGAATTAGTATTTCAGTGTTACAACTCACACAGCCCTAGAAGACAGCATGGCCAGTTTGACGATTTCCCTTTTTCTACTGCAGTTAACCAATACAGACTGATGAGGTCATCTTTCAGCATGTTCCTTGTCAGCACATGTGCATACAGCAGAATTTATTGGGCTCAGATACCTCCCTCACCCAGTCAGAGTGCTCTAAATCTAGGGATTACAGAAAGATGATATAAAAGTTCCTAAACTTACATTAGTACATTTAAAATATATTTAATGATTTTTTAATGTATATGGTACTGCCTTACATACTGCTTTTACATATCCCTGGTATTCAGTTTAGAGATACATATCTTTAGTGAGGGTGGTCCTTACTCTTAAAACAAAAAGTTGAAGTGGTTGCCTTCAGAGAATTTGTCACCACCTATTGTTCTATTTTAATTCTTGTGTGTATGAATTTATTAGTATCTTAAAAAAATATTGCTTAGGGAAAAACAGCCAACCATAACATTTTTCTGAACAGACTAAATGGTGTGAATACCTCTATGACTCCTGGGTGGGGACTGGGGAGTTCTGGTTGTGATGAAAACACATATGGCCTAGCTGATGTTTGAAGACCTCATTTTGAAATGCTTGGCTTTCAACCCATCTGCTCATGATTTTTCCTTCATCAATGACTGTCAGATGATTATACGGAGGACCTCCCTTAATGACTATGATATGTACTCAAAATAACACCCCTACATCACTTGGAGTCTATGTGTGAGAGGAGCTGATAGCCAGCCTGTTCTTTTAAGACCGTGCGGAGGTTACGAGTAGATGCACTCCAGCTGCAAGTTATTAATCTGTGAATTATTGCTTGCTGTTAGTAAGTGAAAGTGATGCAGCAGACATGGTCCATATGAGATCAGCAGAGCTGGCTAGGGAACTTTTCTATGATATTAGAGCTGCCGATTGGCCCATGTACCTTGTTTGATTTACAGGTCATTTTTATTAACATTGGGAGAACACTAGCACAAAAAGTGAGGACCTTGAACATATCATAGGTTATATCATCCCACAAAGTCATTCTAGAATGTAGGTTGTGAGATTTATTGGTCCAAGGCTTGGATTTCCCTAGAAATTAGCTTTAGGGCGTTAAATCCATTTTGAATGTATTTATTCTGAATAGTAATAACTACAGATATTAAGAAATAAAATTGATAGACACTGGGATGTTTGTATCAAGCAAAATATATTGAATAAATATGAAAAAATAAAAAATATTTTGAAACACGCGTATTTAAATGAATATACAGCGGAGTTGGAAGAGATGCTTATGTGGATCTTTCATGATTGACAGGCATTCTTCTATCTAGACCTTAGCTTTTAAATGAAAATTCCTTTCTCAAGCACCCACTACAAAAGTTCCATTGGTTTATACAATTACACAGCTGTGGAAAAGATCTGAATGTTGAATTTTATCACAGCTCTCTGGATCTTAAAGTGAGAAATCTCATTATAATAACTGCTTTTTGGCTGTATAAGCATAGGGGGGCTCCAAGGAATGTTTTCACAAGGTTCATGTTCATTTCTGGTCTCCATATGTACTTACCCATATACAGTACATTAATAAAGACAACTAGCAGCCTCTCACTTTCTAAGACCCCCTAGCACTGTTCTAACCAATAGCAATAAAATCTGCTCATATGTCTTTACTATTGCACCTCCAAAGTTGTCTCTGCCAGTTACAATATCAGCTATTTCAGATTTGCATCATCAACCATATAGGTAAATAAGTGGCATTTATGCTGTCTTGGGTATAGATGTAACAAATTCAAGTAAATACACCAAGTTAAACATGCAGAGTGTTAAAGCAGAACTATACCCATCAACTTAAATGTTTCCCGAAAGAAAGCACAAGTTAGAAGTGTTCAATAAATGTCATAATATAAGTATATCAAATATACCAATCTTGTTTTCCACAGTGTTTAGCTTTACATTTTGTCTACCAGCACATGGGCAGTATATGATACATTCAAGGTATGGCTCTGGTGATAACTGTCACAGTTGCCAGTGTGCTTATGCCAGCTCCCAATTGATCTTTCAAGCTCTTGAATGGCTGGTGTCATAGCTGGATTGGCCAAATTGCAATCAACGTGTGGCCTCCCGGACTCAACTGAAAATTAATATTTTATCAGAGGGATATAATGTAAAACTAAATGTATTCTGGCAACGATGGGTGCTGCTAACACATTGAAGGTACCCCATCCATCTCGTTTGTGTAAATGAAGGAATCTGATCTTTTTTTTTCATTCAGCCTACTGAAACATACAAATTCAAAGAATAAAATCTTGAAAAAAGAATGCAGCCATTGCATCTAATGATTGTTAAACTACATTAGACAAAATTAAAAAATTAAACATTTATTTTAATGTAAAAAAAGCTGTGCATATAAAACACAATGGAGACTGGTCCATAGTCACATATGAAAACCACAATGAAACACATTGGCATAATAATGCATGTGAAAACATCAATATGTTTCCATTCTTGACACAAATCTTCATCAGGGGATGTATTCCAGTGGTTGCATCTACAATATAAGCACATATGTCACATATACAATGTATAGATAATGTCCCAAAGGGAAATATACAAAGGGAATCATCAACAACTTACAGCACCAATGGTTATATAATCATAATATTTCCTAAGAGGGGAAACCCCCCCCCCCCAAAGAAAGCGGTTCAGGCTATTGGAGCCATCCACTTTTTTCAGGTTTTCTCTTTGGTGGGAGTTTGCTAGGCAACCCCCTGGGAAGCCTGAGTGTTCCGGCGCCTTTCAGATCTCGGTTATTCAGAACCACACTGACCTAAGTGCTATAAAATTATAGTGACAAAAACATATACATACAGTATATCTACCTAAAGTGTGAAAAGAATAGATCTAGTGAAGATATCAATAAAATATTGAAGTGCTGCTGCTATCCTGTTGGAACCCAAACCAAGTTAAATTTGGAATTGTGGTAAAGGTAGTGCTGTGCTACACTATAAGTATTTCAATGTCTGTCTGACATATACCGGTACTTAAAAATCATACATCTACATGTGTTAAAGTGCCATTATACCAACCATACTCAAAAAATATTGAATAAAATGTGTGCAAACAATACACTACCAAAAAATAAATGCAATGTGTGCAAGCAGTACACTACCAAAAAATATATCCAATATTTATACATATAAATAATATGTAAATAAGTGTGATAGACCAGTTTTTTCAATGTTTTGTACATTTAGATGTGTTTTTTGTTGCTCTGGGCCCCTAGTATGTCCCATCCTTCTTTATGTATTATTTTCTATTATTTATTCATTTTTCAGGTGGGGACATGTGTTGTCTTTTCTTTTTTTGCATCTTGGTAGCCACCAACTATTTTGTTTTTTTTCATATGTGACTGAGTATACTACTACCAAACATTTCTGTCATCTACTTTGGGCAGACCCTGAAGTGTTATTTTCTTTTGGATATTACATTAGGTACAACTTTCCTTTCCTTCTTTTTCTAATTGATTTATTCATGTGCCTTATATGTTTTTCTATCTTAGTGGGAAACTCCCTGGCGACTTTTGTGCTCCCAGGAAATATGATGATTATGTAACCATTGGACCTGTAAGTTTTTATTAATTACAATTACCTATGTATATTTTCCTTTGGGACATATCTATACATTGTATATGTGACATGTAAGCTTATATTGTAGATGCAACCACTGTGATGATCCACCTGATGAAGATATGTGTCAAGAATTGAATCACATCGGAATTTTTATATGCATTATTATGCTCATGTGTTTCACTGTGGTTTTCATATATGACTAAGGACCAGTCTCTATTATGTTTTATATGCACAGCTTTTTTTACATTAAAATAAATGTTTAATTTTTTAATTTTGTCTAATGTAGCAGTAATGCTGCTACAGTGCGGCACGGGTGTGCAAAATCACATATGTATATGTGATTTTGCATTTCCGGGTAGGGAGTGCCCTACCCGCGCCACTCTTCGTGGCCTCGGCTGTCAATCACAGGGTTCCAGCTGGTGATTACTCGCCGGCACCCGGTGATCGAGGAGCATTACCGACGGAGTGAGAGAACTGTATGTAAACAATAACAGCTCCTGCACACTGTTTTGCATGGCTCTGCATAGCAGTGGGCTTACAGTTCAAAGCATGCACACAGTAAAACAGCACACAGGATGCCCCACATTTTAACCCCTTCCTGCCCAGTACCATTAGTACAGTGTCAGTGATTTTTATTAGCACTGATCACTGTATTGGTGTCACTGGGGATGTCAGTGACACCAAGTCAGTTCCCCCCAGTGTCAGAATGCCCGCCGTCCCGCTATAAGTCGCTGATTGCTGCCATTACTAGTAAAAATACAAAATAAAATAAAATAAATCCCAGTACCTATACCACCATTTCTAAACGCTATATCTTTCACGTCAACCAATTAATTTAGACGTATTGGGATTTTTTTTAGCAAAGACATGTAGCAGAATACATTTTGGCCTAAATTTATGATGAAATTAGTTTTTTTACATTTTTTTTACTGCACATGTTTAAAAGCAAAAAGTCAAAAACATTGTTTTTTTCTCAAAATTGTCGGTCTTTTTTTTTAGTGCAACAAATAAAAAACACACAGGTGACCAAATACCACTGAAATAAAGCTCTATTAGTGGGAAAAAAGGTAAATTTAGTTTGAGTGCAGCGTTGTATGACAGCACAATTGTCAGTTAAAACAACGCAGCGCCGTAACATAAAAAATGGCCTAGTCAGGAAGGAGGGTAAATCCTCTGGAGGGCAAGTGGTTAAAACAATTAAAATGTTATTATTTTCTAATTTTTTCTGATATTTTCTTGTGCCTTTAAAATCCCTATTTCTTGCTATACCCTTATTCACTCAATTTATGGGATGTGGCACCATTTGTAACCAGATTTGCCTATAAATACATAAGCTACTTTCTATTTCATTTTTGTTTTTGGGTTTAGTTATGATTAAAGTTAGAGCCATCCTTTGCAGATAGGAGTAAGCATTAACCACTTGCCCTCCAGAGGATCTACCCCCCTTCCTGACCAGGCCATTTTTTGTGCTAAGGCGCTGCGTTACTTTAAATGACAATTGCGTGGTCATTAATGCTGCACCCATATTAAATTTACATCCTTTTTTTCCCACGAACTGAGCTTTTTTTTTATGGTATTTGATCGTGTGCGTTTTGTTATTTTTTGACCTATAAAAAAAAAGACTGACAATTTTGAGAAAAAAACAATATTTTTAACTTTTTGCTATTGAACATGTCCAGTAAAAAATGTAAAAAAACTAATTTTGTCATAAATTTAGGTCAAAATGTATTCTGCTACATGTCTTTGCTAAACAAAATCCCAATATGTGTAAATGAATTGGTTTACGTGAAAGATGTAGTGTTTACAAATGGCAGTATAGATACTAGAAATTTTTTTTTATATTTTTACTAGCAATGGCGGCAATCAGCGACATCCCCAGTGACACCAATACAGTGGTCTGTGCTAACAAAAAGCACTAACACTGTAGTAATGGCACTGGGCAGGAAGAGGTGAACATGAAGGGCGATCAAAGGGTTAACTGTGTGCTGTTTCACTGTAAGCACTGTCTGTGTGCTTCACTGTAATCACACTGCTTTGGATGGCTGTGCTGTGCACAGCCATCCACAGCAGTATGCACGAGCTGAAGGGGAGGAGAACTGTATAATTTACATACAGTTCTCCTCCCCATTGGAGATGCTCAGCAATCACCGGGCGCCGGCGAGTAATGACTGGCTAGGACCTGGTGACTGACAGCCACGGCTAGAATGGCGGTGTGGGTAGGGCACGTGTGCGCCTCGTGCGCACCACCTACTCAGAGATGCGAAATCACATATATATATATATACGTGATTTTGTGCACCCGTGCCATCCTGTAGCAGTGTATATGCTATAGGGCAGTCAGGAAGTAGATAGGTGTGTTTAGTTCTGCTTTAAGTTACATGTTTCTATAGATAAAAATATAGACAAATAGACATGTATTTATAGTTTAAAAGAAAACATACATATATGTGCAAAGAAATACACTGTTTACTCTTATATGTATGTGACACTTGTATTTTCAGTTAAAATAGAAAAAGAGTTTTTCTTCTCACCTGCTCTGTGCAAGGATACCTCCCATTCTGATGTACCTCATCTGCGCTCTCCGGTCTGCTGCTTCTGCATATGCCACTAGCAGGTTGCTTGCTATGGAGGCACATGTGCAGGAGCACTCTAGAGCCAGGCTGTGTGCATCTATAGACACACACACAGCACACCTCAACTCTGCCCCTCCTTGCTGGATTTGATTGACAGTAGCAGGATCCAATGGCTCCAGCTGCTTTCAATCTGCCGTGTAAAACTAGGAAGAGAGGTCAGCGCTGCTGCAGATGTGCACAGAGCTGGATTGAGATAGGACTCAGGTAAGTATTTGGAGGGAAACAACAAGTAGAAGAGTTTTTTACCTTAATGAAGTTAAAACTTTTGACTTTAGAACCACTTTAAATACAAATGCAAATGCTATGTGTGCTTTCCTCCATCATTTTCCAAAGTACCTTCAAACCATTGCTCCTGCCTGGAACGTATCTGTACATTTCACAGGCATTTCCTGTGCCGCTTTGATGTGCAGGCAGCCCCAGTACTACACTTCTGATGAGTATTAGGCTTAGAGAGATGAGTATGGGATGCCATGCCAACATAGCTAATGTCAGCACATCATCTTGTAGTCCAGCCATGGACTTCACATGCCAGGTGGACAACACTGCTTACCAATTAAATACCAAATAAAGTGTCAGTTTTGTCATCATGTTTTTTGTTCTAATGTTAGTAGGGACAATGTGAATGTATGGGAAAGCTCTGCTACGTATTATTTTGATTTTTGACTGCACATAAACTTGTGAGGCCCTTGGTCATTGGCCACTATTGTGCCCCCATATCTGGCTCTTGGATGGCCCCTTACCTTGTGGGAGCGGTGGAGGAGGTCGGCCCTCTGGGATTAGGAGGTCTTTTGTTGCTTGGTACACATTGATGTTATATGTAAGTTCTATGATATATCTATATGGATTTTTACATATTTATATGACATAATCTGATATAACTAATATATATTTGTATATCTCTTTTTGCTACTTACCCCCTGAAGAAGCGATTGTTATCGCGAAACATGTTGGGCCATTCTTCTGGCAGCTTAATGTCCCCCACCCCCCCATAGGACCTTCCTGGTGGTTATAGTATGTTTTATCACTAGTCTTGTTCCTTTGAGTATGGTGGGATGTGTGACATTGTCTGCGGGGACATTGTACAAGTGAATTTTTAACAAAAAGATGTTTTTTGTGTCATTACTTATTGTCATAGTGAAGTACAAGTGATTTTACTGATATGTGTTTATGGTTTCTCTGCCTCTAAAGTCCATTTTTTCCTTTGCCTATTTTTCCCCCCATTTTTTGGTCTTTAAGTGACAGTCCTTCAGACCCAGAACTACAGCTCATTTACCTTATCCTGCCTGCATAACCTGGATCCACAGACAATATACATTTAGTCACATCTAGGACAATTTTCCCATGATGCAGTTTGCCAACATCATCAGAGAAATTGGTTCACTTCTGACCACGGTGCTGGGCCCTATGACACCGATAGCAGATTCCTTCCATTTAACGACTTCCTCAACAAGTCACTGTATCCTGCCTTGTGAAATCACATCATTAATGGGTCTTTTCCTCCCCCTCCTTCCTCCTGTGTGACCACCCAACAGCAGGAGCACCTGCACATGTTGGCATGAAACTGAAGCAATTAACTGCATTAAGTAGATTTAATTAACCATAAAGTGAAAACATCACTCCTTTGTTTCCTGAGAGAAATGAGCAAGAGATTCTATTCATTCTATTTGATTCTATTCATTGCACAATCTAATCTGTCACTTATTGGGCCTAAACTGTAACTTCTTGTCTCATGGGGGACCTCCTGATTTTTTGCCACAATGCGCAGCAGAGTAATTTACATACTGTACAAATGACAAAGTGATCCAATTAAAGTCATTTGCATGAAAAATAAGTTGTTGATGTACACAGACAGTGTGGACTAAACCAGTATTTATAAAAACTTAGGCTACTAATTTACAGCTAGCAACAACTGTTTGAACCCCAATTTGGGTGTCCAGGTGTGTAGTAGACACATATGACATTATAATATACTTAAAGTCTTGGACTTATTTTTAGGAATGGCTTTGTTACACCTGGTGTACGTGTCATAAAATGTAAATTATTTTTTAAAAAAAGCATCAAAATAGCATTTTAGAATTGTATGACTGAAAATAAAATTATTCATTTTTGGAATTTCCAAATATCTGTTCATCAGATGTCCACTGTCTTTCCTTTGCATGTATTCATTTTGGGATCATGTGACAGAGTCCTATCGACCTAAACTTTAGCTCATGTTTGTCATCTAATAGCTGCTAAATCATGCTTTTTTGTGTTGTTTGTTCCTTTTAGGTGTGTCGAAATCTAAGAAGAAGTTGCAGAGAATGGTCATCCCCAACATTTGCAAAATTTTACGTTTCAGAGCTGAAGATAGAACTGGGTTTTTCATGGATAACATATTCGGGAAGGCAATGCAATTTCCCATTGCAGTACCACCACTGACTCTGTATGTGGAGCTGATTTCCAGAGGAATAGCAATATACATAAGGAATTTGGCCTACACTTATATAAGAAAACGAGTCAACTATCTGTGCTCTGGTACTTATATTCTATGTCACTGTTCTTCCAATGCTGTCATCCAGTCTCGCAAATATAGGTTATATGGTCAGTTATATCATGCATAGGCTTGGGCTCATAAAATAGCTTTAATATGAAAGACAATTTTCATTATCTCTTTAAATGGTATATACAGTCCATTGAGTTTATTTTGTGTGTATATATATTATTATTATTATTTTACAGGATTTATGTAGCACCAACAGTTTGCATAGCGCTTTACAATATAACGGGAGACAATACAGGAACAATACAGTTCTATACAAGAGGGATAGGAGTGACCTGCTCCTTGGAGCTTACAATCTAGGATATATACAGTGCATGTCAATATTTTAAATTTAATCTAGTGATAATGAATCATTTTATTTTTGTTTCTGATATATATGTGTGTGTGTGTGTGTGTGTGTGTGTGATGTGTGTGTGTGTTTGTTTGCTCCCACATACACAGGGTGTGTTTCAAAACCCTATGATATATTGCATTCAAAAGCCTAGGGGGTTGATTTACTAAAGGAGTAAAGACTGAAGATTTACTTTATAAAGTTAATGGTCATTGAGCTTAATGATTAAGGTATTGCATGTAATTTTTTTTCCTTCACACAAATTTCCCTCAAACATAATTGCTTTAATATGAAAAACAATTTTCATTATCTCATTAAATGGTATATACAGTCCATTGAGTTTATATATATACACAGTATATATATATATATATATATATATATATATATATATATATATTTTATTTGTTTTTTTTTTGTTCCCACATACACAGGGTGTGTTTCAAAATTCTATGATATATTGCATTCAAAAGCCTATGGGGTTGATTTACTAAAAGGAGTAGAGACTGAAGAGTTACTTTATAAAGTTAATGGTCATTGAGCTTAATGATTAAGGTATTGCGTGTTCACCTTATTTATCCAGACAGGTGATGGAAAAAAAAGCATTTTTTTTTATTTCCCTCACAAACAATAGGTTATCCAAAGTGAACACAGCTTCACCATATTCATTAAGCGATTATTCACTTTCCAAAATGGATGTTCACTTTAAGTGAACAGCCCTTTCTCTTTAACCACTTGCCCTCCAGACGATTTACCCCCCTTCCTGATCAGGCCATTTTTTGCGTTATGGCACTCAGTTAATTTAAGTGACGATTGCATGGTCATGCAACGCTGCACCCAAATAAAATTTACATCCTTTTTCCCCCCCATGAATAGAGCTTTCTTTTGGTGGTATTTGATCGTCTGTGCAGTTTTTATTTTTGCGCTATTAAAAAAAAATCCAACAATTTTAAGAAAAAAACATTTTTTTTTTACTTTTTGCTATTAAACCTGTCCAGTAAAAAAAATTTAAAAAATCAAATTTCGTCAAACATTTAGGCCAAAATGTATTCTTCTACATGTCTTTGCTAAAAAAAAATCCCAATACTTGTAAATTAATTGGTTTACATGAAAGTTATACATTTACAAATGGCGGTATATATACTAGGATTTTTTTTTCATTAGTAATGGTGGCGATCAGCGACTTATAGCAGGACTGCGGGACTGTGGCGGGCATTCTGAAACTGGAGGGAACATTGTGCCATTTTACATAGTGTGCTGTGTGTGTGCTTCACTGTAAGCACACTGCTTTGTAAGGCTGTGCTATGCAGAGCCATACAAAGCAGTGTGCAGGAGCTGACAGGGGAGAGAACTGTATTGTTTAACCTGACGCCGGCGAGTAATCACCGGCCGGGACCCAGTGATTGACAGCCGAAGCAACAAATTGCGACACGGGTAGAGCACGCTTGCGCTTCGTGCATGCCCCCTACCCGGAAGTGGTAGGGTGGACGGGAAGCAATTAAAAGTATATTTACAATTTTGGATTCAAATTTGAGAAACAGTTACACTTTATTTGTTATAAACAGCATACCCCCCTCCCCCCCAAAAAAAAACATTTCTTACTTTTAAGATGCTTTTTAGGATGAGTTGCCATGACTGACTGCAAGCATTTTTTGGACAAGTTCAGTGTAAGGCTGGCCATAGAACATTTGTTTGGGTTTTATTTTACAGAGGGCTAATCAAAAAGAAATTAACTGATCCCCCATCCACACAAGCAAGGTAGATAAAGAAATTCCCCCCCCCCCCCATCATGCTTTTGTATTCTGACAACAGGGACTCCTCAGCTGTCAGAATACACTGATCAGTACTGCAGCTGATAGAATGAAAGTTTTCCTGCAGTCCTGTTCAACAGAAGTCAACTGTTAGATCACCCTTAGTCAAGCGCGAATAGCCATAGATGGATTGAAATTCAGTCAGTCCCTGCTGAACTGGCCAAATTTTGATCTGCCTATGGCCAGTTTAGTTTCAAAGAAAGACTTAAAGTGTTACTAAACCCAGGACTCTGCATTCACTATATCTGGTCTCTCACAGTACACAGAATATGGAAATGCAATATTTTAGTAAATATAAACTGTTAAATACCTTTTCTCATCAGCAGTATATAGCAGTCTGGTGACTTCTATCAGTGTCCAGTAGAGCACTGGTTAAAGCTTGTAGGAGGAGTTCTCATTCTGCCTTGATTGTCCTATGAGGCTGCATAACGCTGACCCTCTGTGTGGACACTGCTGATTGGCCGTGTGCTGATTGCATGCACTCTTCCAAAAAAAAAACAAACTCATTAGCAATACACACCAAACTGAGCATTTACTGGATGGCTGAACAAAAAGAACCAAAAACACCCAATTATGCCCAACTTTAGGGCAGGCTGAGAATGCAGAGGTCTAGCTTCCAAATCCTTAAAGTGTACCTGCACTGCATCTGAGCACCACAAACCAAAAATGCTATTTAATTAATTTTAATATTCAAAGAAAACTCCCCCATTCATCCATGTCTCCATGCTTTATTTTGCTGAGAAATCATTTTAAAAAATACCCCCTAGCGTTTCCTGAAAAACACCCCCCTAGCATTTCTTGAGTAAGGACAGATGATTCATGTATCATTTACTTCCTGAAATCCATCTGCTCTTAGCTCAGTCATAGGCTAAGATGAGAACCTTCCCTCTTCTCCTGAAGACTGCTGGGATATATGACATTATTTGCTTAGGCAAGCAAGGAAGCAAGGAAGTAACTGAAGAAATGTTAAAAAAAAATTAAAAGCAAGTAAATATAATATGCTTTCCTATCTATTTACTAATGCTAGCAGCATGTTGATTGAGAGAGTGAAATTCTGCTTTAAGCCTTTGTTAGGACAGTGTTCAAATCAAGTTTACAACTGATAATGGAGAAGTGCCAGTACAGTACAGACAGGGTTAAATAGGGCAAACACAGCTCCCCAGCCCTCTCAAAAAGAGAACAAATAAAATGTTTGTGTTGGAGCTTCCAGAAAGAACAGAAAAATTAGGTCCAATTTCCAATTTTTTTTTATTCTACTACGTGAATAGGAACTTACCACAAGTTTAAAGCAGGTGTTATCCCAATTTGGCTGCAAAATTGGAAATATACACTGCTCAAAAAAATTAAAGGAACACTTTGAAAACACATCAGATCTTAAATAAAATAAAAATATTGTTCTAGATATCTAGACTAATATGGACTGGGTAATGTGTTAGGAACGTAAGGATGCCCCATCGTTTGATGGAAATGTAAATGATCAACTTACAGAGGACTGAATTCAAAGAGAACCAGAAAATCAAAGTGAAGAAATGATGCAGAAATGTTGTTCAATGGCAAATGGCAATTGAGCTCTATGGTGCCGGGCAGTGAGCACAGGGCCCACTAGAGGGTGTTGGGCCCTCAGGCCACCCTCATGAAGTCTGTTTCTGATTGTTTGGTCAGAGACTTTCACACCAGTGGCCTGCTGGATGTCATCATTTTGTAGGGCTCTGGCAGTGCTCATCCTGTTCCTCTTTGCACAGAGGAGCAGATACTGGTCCTGCTGATGGGTTAAGGACTTTCTATGGCCCTGTCCAGCTCTCCTAGAGTAACTGCCTGTCTCCTGGAATCTCCTCCATGCTCTTGAGACTGTACTGGGAGACACAGTAAACCTTCTGGCAATGACATGTATTGATATGCCATTCTAGAAGAGTTTGACAGCCTATGCAACCTCTGTAGGGTCCAGGTATCGCTTCATTAATAATATACAGGATTTATATAGTGCAAACAGTTTTGCGCAGCACTTTACAAAATGAAGGTAGACATTACAGTTACAATACAATTTGGTACAAAAGGAAACAAAGGGCCTTGCTTATTAGAGCTTACAATCTAGGAGGAAGGGTTGAGTGATACAAAAGGTAATAGCTGTGGGGGGATGAGCTGATGGAGGAAATAAATGGCAGTTTACTAGGTAGAAGCAGGATAGGCTTCTTTAAAGAGAAAGGTTTTCAAGGATCTTCTAAAGGTGGATAGATTAGGAGATAGCCGGACAGATTGGGGTAGGGAGTTCCATAGGATGGGAGAAGCTCGGGAGAAGTCCTGGAGGCGAGCATGGGAAGAGGTGACACGGGAACTAGAGAGCAGAAGGTCTTGGGAAGATCGAAGATAGTGGTTTGGTTGATATTTTGAGACCAGATTGGTGATGTAGCTGGGGGCAGAGTTGTGGATGGCTTTGTAAATTGTTAGTATTTTGAATTTTATTCGTTGGGCGAGTGGAAGCCAGTGGAGGGATTGGCAGAGAGGGGTAGCAGACACTGAACAGTTGGTAAGGTGGATGAGCCTGGCAGCAGTATTCATGATGGACTGGAGTGGGGATAGCCTATGTAAAGGTAAGCCAATGAGGAGAGAGTTGCAGTAGTCAAGGCGAGAGATAAACAGGGGGTGAATTAGAAGCTTTGAGGTATCATTGGTTAAAAAGGGGCGTATTCTGGAGATGTTGTTGAGGTTGAAGTGGCAGGGATTGGATGTGGGCCTGAAAGGATAGTTCAGAATCCAGGATTAACCCTAGCACCCTGGCATGCAGGAATGGGTTGATAGTAGTGCTATTGATCCTGACCGAGAAATTGGGGGAAGAGGCACATGGTGGAGGAAATATTATGAGCTCAGTTTTGGATAGATTGAGTTTTAGGAAGTGGTGTGGCATCCAGTCTGATATATCTGTAAGTAAATTGGTGATACATGAGGAAACTGATGGTATTGGAAGTTATCAGCTGACCCAAGGAAGAAGTGCAAGTCGTGAATTGGAGAGGTCAAAGGACAGAGCCTTGGGGGACCCCGACAGTAAGAGGAGTAGGAGAGGAGGAAGTAGAGTTGTAAGTGACACTGAAGGTGCGGTGAGATAGGTAAGATTCAAACCAATGGAGAGTACAGTCACGGAGACCAAGTAGCGTTTTTGAGGAGGACGGGGTGGTCAAGTGTATCAAAGGCAGCGGAGAGGTCCAAGAGTAAGAGTACGGAATAGTGATAATTGGTTTTAGTGGTTAGTAAGTCATTTGTGAGTTTTAAGAGAGCAGTTTCTGTGGAGTGTTGTGGGCGAAATTCAGACTGAAGGGGGTCGAGGTTAGTCTCAATAAGGTGGCATCTCAGCCAGTTGTAGACTAGACATTCAAGGCATTTGGAGGCAAAAGGGAGTAAAGAGATGGGTCTTAGGTTGCTAAGATTGGTGGGGTCCAGTGAGACATTTTTAAGTATGGGGATGACTAGCGCATGTTTTAGAGAGTTGGGGAAGAAGCCAGTAGAAAGGGAGAGATTGCAGATATGAGTTAAAGAATGAAGGATAGAGCAAGAGGGTGACCGTAGTATTTCTGAGGGAACAGGGTCCAGGGGGCAGATGGTTAGGTGGGCTTTAGAAAAAAGTTTACCAACCTCCTCTATGGTAGCTAGGTTAAACAAGGGAAGTATAGATTGTGCAGGTGGACAAGGAGTGTAGGGTGAGGGAGATATCTGTACCGTGGAGATCTCATCACAAATTGTATCAATCTTATTTTTTAAGTGATTAGCGATCTCCTGGGCAGTGAGTGAGTTAGTGGGTGGAGGTAAAGAAGGATGAAGTAGAGAGTTAAAGGTAGAAAAGAGTTAATGGGGATTGCATGGGAGGGTGTTCATGAGAGTGATAAAATAGGTCTGTTTGGCAGTGTGGAAACAAGAATTGTATTTTTGAAGGGCAGATTTATATTGGTCGAAATCTTGCTTGGTCTTAGTCTTACGCCATAAATGCTCATTTTTTGAGGCATCTGGTATTGTCTGTTTGCCAGGGCTGTAGCAGTCGGGGCCTAATTCTGTAAGTAGTGAGGGGGGCCAAGGTGTTTACGGTGGATGACAGTGAACCGGTGTGAATTCCAATGCATGAATATAAGTTAGGGATCTTAGACTGTACGCTCCTTGAGGGTTAGGAACTGATGTGAATGTACAATTTATATGTAAAGCACTGTGTAAAATTGATGGCAATATCTAAGTAATAAATAATAAAAACAGATACATATATAAGTAGACAGAACAGTCTTTACAAATGTAGTCACCATGCCTGATTTGAACTCTTTTCCTTTATGACCAGTCCCTACATCTGTGTGTACTACGAATATTCATTCATTTAAGCTAAAAAAAATGCAGTGTTTATATAGAGGGATATTTTCATTAATCATTAAATAATTGGACAGCATCCGTCTTTTCAGAGGAAATATAACGTAAACTAAATTCTTTATATATACTGTATATACATAATTATAAAGTCTTGTTTTTATGTCTACAGAGAGAACACAAACATAACATGAATTAGGTTTGTAGAAACTGTAAATACATTAACCGCATATACCACATCTGTATTACATGGCAATTATAAATCTAAAACACCTAAACAATCATAAAATGCACTCACTCTTTTACAGCATGTCTTCTGTTCCTAAATCTAGTGTTACTATTACTGCTTACCCTATTTTAATTATATAAATATAGAATCTTTCACTAGGAGTTTTTAAATACAATACAGTATATATATATATATATATATATATATATATATATATATATATATATGTATTTGTTTTTTATATACATATTCCTTTTGGTATTCCTTTTGAAAAGCTCAGTACAATAGGGTTGATTTACTAAAGGTAAATAGACTGTGCACTGCAAATGCACTCCAATTGCAATTCAAAAGTGTAGTTACTTTAGATCTGAGGGAAAGCTCTGAAATGAGGCGAAGCTTTGCTGATTTCTTTCATCCATTCATGTGCAAGCAAAAATTCTGCTTTTTTATTTTCCTTGCATGATCCCCTCATATCTAGAGCAATTGCACTTTCAGTGCACTTGGATTGCACTTGCAGTACACAGCCTATTTTCCTTTAGTAAATCAACCCCAATGTTGATTTACTAAAGGCAAACAAAATTACTTTTGTGTGAAAAACTGAACAGAGGTTCTAACAAAAAGATTAGTATATTTCACTGTACTTCAGTCATAATCCACTCACAATCGCTTACATTGCAGCAAGGGAATCTCAATTCTGTTTCCAATTTCACTATTATTAATTATTTTATTTGTTTGGATTTTTTATATCAGAACTGTTATTAACACACCCTGGAGCAATTTTTCTTTACCAAAATACTAGTACATGTATTGCAACCATTCTATACCATGGTTCCATACAGCAGCTTTTCTCAAACTTTTTAACACAGGGGAACTGTCCTTGAAATAACTTTCCGGTTTCAGTGAAACACTACTAATATTTACTATATCTACAGCTCACTGTACGTTGAAGTGATGATCACTGGGAAGAATGCTTCTTACATTTGTGCTCCTATCCCATACACATAGCTATAAAGACCGTGTTATCTCAAGAAGAAAAAGTTTTAAATTTAGTTTTGGAAAATGTCACAGATGGAAATATAGAAACTATAAGAACCAGACAGAGAATCTACCTCCCCTGTATCCTATCCAAAATGTATAAAACAGATTTAAGCTAGAATGCTAAACACTATAAACGTGTATCTCCACTCAGACTGCTTGCCTTTACTATACACACTCAGTTATAGATGGTGTTTTCTTACTATTTACAACTATCTTAAAAACAAGAATAAAAGGTGCATATATTTTCCACTCATCGTCCATAACTCAAAAATTCCCACAGTGTAATTTAAAATTGTTCAACAACATTGTAAGTGTGAGGGATCCTATTCTACTACTAATCGGACGTAGAAGTTTCATCAACGTATAATCATATAAATTTACTGCAGACTAGCAGCTCACTAACCATGTATAAACATCTGCACCTAGAGACAG